>NW_026993785.1:0-10168 GCF_028769735.1 Zonotrichia leucophrys gambelii
ATCGGGACAGATTTTTGATGGGGGCCACTGCGATGAAGGGCGCAGAGTGTCCTACACCTCTTATACGGTGGCTGGTGGACAAACCTGTCTGGGAGAAGCTGTGGCCCCTCCCTCAAGATAAATTGGTTGCCCTTCAGAATCTGGTGCAGGAGCAGTTGGACCAGGGTGAAGCCAGCAGGTGGGCTTTGTACAAACCACGAACCAGACAGGGCTGCTGTAGAACATGCCTCAAGCTGCTTTATTTTTCAGCATCAGTCTCATTACATGATTATGACAATGGGAAGATGCCAGCAGCTCACATTCCAGGCAGCAGACCAGGAACTTAATGTTACAACTTACTTTATAAGTTTCTTGACCAATCACACAAATCAAAAGCACATTGACAGTAGTTCTATCCAATCACGATAAGCACATGTACCTTTGGTTAAAACAATGCTTTCTTATTTTGAATACAATACCTACTTGTATGCCTTAAAACACAATGCACAGAGCTCCATTATTAAACTTTAATCTCTCTTATATCTTGCTAGATAAACTTTCTGTAGCTTAGAGAGCTATTCTAGACAAGTGTTAATACACAGACCATTGATCTATTTGCCCTTGCTTTTCTACAGTTTAAATAATTTTTCTGCTGACCTATCTCATGGCTGCTGCATAGCTCTGCTCACAGTTCTGCTGTCTCTGAGGCCTGCATCTTGCAGCTTTCCCAAAATCCTCTAATTTTGTGGATTCCTACACAGGGTCATCTGGAGCCTTCTAACAGTCTCTGGAAGACTCCTGTCTTCTGCATCAAAAAGAAATCTGGGAAATGGAGGTTGTTGCAAGACGTGTGAAAGGTTAATGCTGTGATGGAAAGCATGGGAACATTGCAGGCGGGCATGCCATCTCCTACCATGCTTTCCACAGACTTGCTGGTCCTCATTGTGGATCTGAAGGATTGTTTCTTTGTGATTCCTTTGCATCCCAATGATAGACCGAAGTTTGCCTTCTCGGTGCCAGCGATTAATGAGGCTGAGCCCGCACAGAGATATCAATGGAGGACATTGCCCCAGGGCATGTGCAATTCTCCTGCCATATGCCAGTGGTATGTGGCCCATGCCTTGTCTGGAGTTCGCAAGCAGTTTCCTGATGCGGTCTGTATCATTATATGGACGACATTTTGGTGGCCGCATCCACCCAGGATGAGCTGCTGAGGATTCAGCCTCGGTTGCTCGATGCTTTGCATGCTCATGGACTGCAGGTGGCTCCAGAAAAGGTCCAACAGAAACCACCTTGGAAGTACATGGGGGTCAAGATTCTGGAATGGACAATCTGTCACCAGGAGGTGCAATTTGTGCACTCTGTGAAGACACTGAATGATGCTCAGAAATTGATAGGTGTCATCACTTGGTTACGTCCATATTTGGGATTAACCAATGCACAGCTGTCTCCTCTGTATGATTTGTTGAAAGGAGACTCTGATCTAAAGTCGCCTCGCACACTGACCCCTGAGGCGTGTAAGGCGTTGGAGGTGGTTCAGCAAGCTGTTTCGGCTTGTCAGGCTTATCACATTGATCCCTCCGTGTATGTCACTGTGTTCATCACCACTCCAGATTTGCATCCCACAGGTATCATTGGTCAATGGAGTGACAAATGGTCTGATTCCTTGCACGTTCTGGAATGGGTTTTTCTGCCCCATCAGCCGCAGAAGACGGCAACTGCTTTGTTTGAGCTGATTGCTCACTTGATGATCAAATGCCGGCAACAGTGTTTGCAATTGATGGGTGCGGATCCTGCAAAGATCATACTCCCGGTGCAACGGAAGGATTTTGACTGGAGCTTTGCAAACAGTGTGTCCCTGCAGAGTGCTCTGGAAAATTTTTCAGGGCAGATCACTTATCATCTGCCTAGTCATAGGCTACTGCATATGGTAAAATTCACACAAATCTCTTTGAGGCCCAAGAATAGTCAGGAACCCGTGCAAGGACCCACCGTCTTCACTGACGGTTCAGGGAGAACGGGAAAGGCCATTGTCACCTGGAGGGATGGATCTGAGTGGCAGGTTCTGGAAGGCCATGAGGATGGGTCAGCCCAATTGGTTGAACTGAGGGCTGCTGTCATGGCATTTGAGAAATTTTCCCAGGAACCTTTCAACTTGGTCACGGATTCCGCCTGTGTGGCTGACATCGCACAGCGGTTGGGTCGCACATTCGGTTTTGAAGGAGGTCAGTAATCCTGCCTTGTTTCATTTACTGAAGACCTTGTGGTGTGCCATTCAGGCCCGAGTTCATCCATTTTATGTTCTGCATGTGAAGAGTCACACCGATTTGCCAGGTTTTATAGTAGAAGGTAACGCGAGGGCTGACAAGTTGGCTAACCCAGCGTGGGTAGCGCCTCAGCCTGATACACTTGCGCAGTCCAAGGCATCCTGTGGGTTTTTCCACCAGAATGCACATACCCTGCAGAAGCAGTTTCAGCTGACGCCAACTGAGGCTCGTGACATTGTCGAGTCATGTGATGACTGCCATGCACTTGCTCTGCCTTTGCTGGCAGGGGTAAACCCCAGAGGTCTTAGGGCCTTGGAGCTTTGGCAGACCGATGTCACCCAGATTGCCGAGTTTGGCCAGCTCAAGTATGTGCATGTCACTGTGGACACGTTCTCCTCTGCGATGTGGGCTTCGGCTCACACTGGGGAGAAGGCCCGTGATGTCCTTGCCCACTGGAGGCAGGCCTTTGCTGTTCTGGGCATACCTTCTGCTGTGAAAACCGACAATGGTCCTGCTTACGCATCGCAAAAGTGCGGCAGTTCCTGCAGTTGTGGGGTGTCTTGCACAAGTTTGGTATCCCTCATTCTCCAACTGGTAAAGCTCTTGTAGAATGCGCTCATGGTACTCTGAAGCAGGTTCTTCAAAAACAAAAACGGGGAATGCAGGGTGAAACCCCGCACAGTCGGTTGGCAAAAGCTTTGTGCACAATCAGTCATCTCACTGTGCCACAGAACTCAAATAATCCTGTCATTTTGAATCACCATCTCTTGTTGCAGGCTGCAGATGAGGCACATCAGCCTCGAGCGAAGGTTCGGGTGTGGAATTTAGTCAACAAACAGTGGGAAGGTCCCTATGACCTATGGTGTTCAGTCTGGGCCTCCCCAGCTGCCCTTGGTGCCATTTTTTTCTTCTCATGCTTATATCCTCTATGAAGAAAAGCTCCAGAATCTCACCCTTCCATGCCTCCCAGGCTACTCCTGTTCTGTCCTCAGTCTCTGCCCCACTGACCCCAGGGCTATCAGCTTCTACATCCTGGTTATGTGATGAGGCCTCCATCCTGGAAGATTTTGTGTCCTCTCCAAAGTCTGTGAAAATGGAAAAATAGTGATCAAAGTTATTTTCTCCCAAATCTTGCAGTGACGGAAGAAAGGTCAATATCTTTAAAGTGAATGAGGGTGGATTTACATTTGTAAGAAGGAGGAAATATTTTACAATTATAAGAATGGCACAAAACTGCAACAGTTATTCCACAGAAGTGGATTTCCCATCACAGGAATTCCCATTCTAGGAGCAGGAACTTTGTGCAGCCTGACCCAGTGAAACCCTCTCATCCCCAGGGACAGAATTCCTCTTCTGTGGGTTCTCTGATGTGCTGGGTGCCCTCACAAGGCTTCTGGCCAGAATTTCTGCTAAGGGCAGCCAGGCTGCTGCAGGGGCAGTGGCCTCACAGCCATCACCATGGCAGCCCTGTCCCCTGGGCCTGGCTCTGCCCTTTCCTCTGCCCCTGCCTTGGCTCTGCTGCCATGAAGAGTTTTGTCATTAATATCTTGTCCTCAGGGTGCTGGGGCCAATGGCTTCCCAGTCAGGCTCCTGGAGCAGATGTGGCTTTTCAGAGCCCAGCCAGGAATGAGCCCTGAGGCAGCAGCACTGCAGTGGTGGCCACCAGGCCGGGCTGCCAAGGGAGGCTTCTGGCCATGGCCTGCAAGCAGCTGCTGCTGCCAAGGTGCCTTTGGTGCCTCAGGCTCTCCCTGGCCCAGCTCCCAGCACGGCACTCTGCCCTTGTGCCCGAGCCCTTCCCTGTGCTGGGGCTGTCCTGGGGCTTTTCCTGCAGCAGGACCTGCCTTGCTCATGACACAGGAAAGGCAGTTCCTGCTGGAGCAGGAGGCTCTGCCTGCAATGGGCTCCAACAACTCCAGCAAGGCCCTGTTGAATTCAAAACTGCTTCCTAGAGCACTATATTCTAATAATTGTTGGAGCTCCTGAACTGTGGAGTAAATGAATGTAGTTAAGGTCTTTCTTCTAATCATGAGTAGAATCAATTAGAGGAATATTTATATAAATCTATTGGGTATCCCATCATTAATTCTGAGGGACAAATTGGGTTAAAGTTTCAATTCCACCTCTCCAATCCTTTACACCTTTGAAAAATTCTGGGGCTGGGACTGGATCCAGCTACTCCCAGTCTCCTCTCTTTGAAGGAATTTTAGAAGTCTAGGGGCCCTGCAGGGGTTTGAGGAACCATGGTGGCTGTTGGGTGTCATTTCTCCACTTCATGATTTAGCAGGAGTTTTTCCAATAAAGAAATGAAGCTTTTGCCTGAAGCTCCCTCTGTGCCCATGACAGGAACCCCTGTGAGTGTCTGGGCCATGCTGGGTCTTTGGCAGCCTGGGGACTCCTGGGGTGTCACCATGGAGCCCCCGTGAGTGCCTGTAACAGATCGGTGCCTTTGCAGCCCAAGGTGCCCTGGGATGTCACCATGGAATGGTTGCGACTGCTTCGGACCACAGGGCTCTTTAGCATCCCAGAAAACCCTGGGAGGTCTCCATAGAGCCCCTGTCTGTGCCTGTGACATTCCAGCTCTGGAACAGCCTGGAGACTCTTGGAAAGTCCCCATGGAACCAGTCTGAGGGCCTGTGACAAATCTGATCCTTAGCAGGCAGCCATCACCAGGACCCTGTTGCTATGGTCAGTTTCCATGGCAACCATCAACAGCCCACTGTTGCTACGGTCAGTCCCTTGGCAGCTCCATGGAGATTCCATGACGGGGTGGTTGCCATGGACACCAGCTCAGGCCTGCAGCCACAGCCCGTTGCCATGGCAACCATTGGCAGCACCATCCCCAGCCTCATGCGATCCCAGAACCACAGAACTGGCTGAGCTGGGAGGGACCCATCAGGATCCTCCAGTCCAACTGCTGGCCCTGCACAGGACACCCCAACAATTCCAGCCTGGGCCTGGCAGTGCTGTCTAAACGCTGCTGGAGCTCAGGGAGCCCTGGAGCTGGGACCCTTCCCTGGGGAGCCTGGGCAGGGCCCCAGCAGCCTCTGGGCAAAAACCTTTTCCTGACATCCAGCCTGAGCCTGCCCCAACTCAGCTGCTGCTCCTGGCCGGGAGCCCCGGCTGGGCTGGGCCGGCGCCCCCTGCGCTGCGGCTGCTGCTGCTGCCAGAGCCGGGCGGGACTCGGAGACAGGGAACGGACACGGGGGACAGCAAAGGCCTGGCGGCTGCAGGGATGGTGGCGCTGGGGCCGGGGCCAGCACAGAGCTTCAGCCCGCAGTTAACCCCGAGGGAAACGCTGGGGAAAGGCTCCATTTCAGCCTTTCTTTACATGTCACTGTGAAGGGACTGAAATGAAAGGAGAACAAGCAGGGCCTGACTCTTTCTCCTTTGGAAGGAGCCCCAGGCCTGGGGCTGTGAGGGGCCATGAGGGGCCCTGAGGGGCCATGAGGGGCTGTGAGGGGCCATGAGCGAGGTGTGAGGGGCTGTGAGGGACCATGAAGGGCTCTGAGGAGCCATGAGGGGCTTTGAGGGGCCATCAGTCATGAGGGGCCATGAAGGGCTTTGAGGGGCCATGAAGGGCCATGGGGAACTCAGAGAGGCCATAGGGGTCTGTGAGGGGCTGTGGGAGCCCTACCCCCTCATGGAAACAAGGGTCCATTGTGACACTGCAGAACCAAGGAGATCATTGTTGACAGTACAGAACCTCATGGAACCAAGGGTCCATTGTGACATTGTGGAACCAAGGAGACTGTTGTTGGCGGTACAAAAGCTCATGGAACCAAAAGTCCATTGTGACATTGTGGGGCCATGGAGACCATTATGACACTTCAGGACCTACTGCCCCTTCAGGACCTACTGAAGGGGCCACTGTGACTCTGCAGGGCCTTGTATAACCAAGGGGCCATTGTAGCATGGCAGGGCTTCATGGAATCAAGGGGATCACAGTGACACCCTGGGACTCCATAAGGGGCTTTGGGGCTCCATGAGACTTAAGGGCCATCCTGACTGTGGAATTAAGGACACCATTGTTACACTACAGGGCATCATGGAACAAATCAGGCCATTGTGAACCAGTGGGGGAACACGCTGAGACCATTGTGACACTTCAAGGGCCGTTGTGGAACTGCAGGGCATCGAGGAACCAATGAGACCATTGTGACATGGCACGGCCTCATGGGAGCAAGGAGCTGTTGTGACACTATGGGGACTTGTAGAGCTGAGGGGCCCTAGTGACCCTGTGTGGCACCATGGAACCAAGGAGAGCACTGTGACACTTCAGGGCTCTGTGGAACTGAGAACTCGTGTGACAGTGAGGAGCCCAATGGAACCAAGGGCCCATTCTGTACTTCAGGGGTTCACAGAACCAAGGTGCCGTTGTGATACTGCAGAACCAAAAGAGACCATTGTTACACTGAGGGGCTTCATGGAACCAAAGAGACCATTCTGACACTCCGAGTCCCCATGGAACCAAGGGGCCATTGTGACATTGTGGGTCCCCATAGAAGCAAGAAGCCAGTGTGACACATCCAGGCCTGGTGGAACCAAGGGGTCATTATGACCCTGGGGAACCCAATAGAACCAAGGGGCCATTTTGAGACTGTGACCTCATGGAACCAATGGGCCATTGTGGCATTGCGTAGTCCCATGGAAACAAGGAAACCATTTGGAGACTGCAAGGTCTCATGGAAGCAAGGGGCCACTGTGCCACTGTGAAGCCAAGGAGACCATTGTTATATCACTGGGCCTCATGGAAACAAAGATCTGTTCTGGTCCTACAGGGCCTCATGGAACCAAGGGGCTGTTGTGATGCTGCAGGGCCCCAAGGATCCAAGAACATGGAACAGGTCTGGGTGGCTGGGCCTCCTGGGGGCTGCCTGACTGGCCCAGCTGGCCTTGGCATGTTGAGGGTTGCTTCTCATCAGCCCATGAAACCCTGGAGTTCTGTGCTCTCTTTCCTGTGGGAAAGAACTGTCCTTCTCCTCCACGGGTTCATGGCCGAAATTGGGATTCCTCCTCCAGATTTGATTATATCCAAGGATTGTTCCCATATGAAACTTGCCAGGACAGACAGCTCTGGCTGGCCTTGTGTTCTTGGGGGCCACCTTTCATCTGCCTTCAAAACACTGGGGGCCTGTGCTTTTCTTCCCATGGAAAAAGACGTCTGTCAAGTCCAGGCATACATGGCCAAAATTGAGAATCCACCTTCAAAATTCCTTATATCTAAGGATAGCTCCCAGACAAAAGCTGCCTGGACTGTCCAGGTTCCCTTGGCTTCCTGAGGACCAGCTCTCATCTGCCTTTGAAACAGTGGGGCTCTGTACTTTCCTTCCCGTGGAAAAGAACCGTCCTTCTTGTCCTGATGCCCATAGACAAAAGTGGGGTTTGGCCTCCCAAATTCTGTCTGTCCAAGGATTCTTCCCTGACAACAGGTCTGGCTGGCCTTGGCCTGCTTGGGGCTGCGTCTAAACAGCCTTTGAAACACTGGGACTCCACCCTTTCCTTCCTATGGAGAACTGTCATTCCAGTCCAGGAACCCATGGCTGAAATGGAATTCCACCCTCAAAACTCCCCATATATCCAAAGACTGCTTTCAGACAACAGCTGCAAGGGCTACAGGCCTGTCTTGCCTTGGCCTCTGGTGGCTGCTTCTCATCTTCCTTCAAACCCTGGGGTTCTGTGGTTTCTTTCCTATAGAAAAGAACTGTCCCTCCTGTCCAGGCGCTCTTGGCCTCAGGCACTTGACCACTCCATAGGGAAAGAGGAGCTCTGTGCTCAGTGGGATGGAGACTGAGGACAGCAGAGGAGAGCCCTGGGAGGGACTGAAGGGTGGTTTCAGAGATGTTGGATCCTTTTGACATAGTAGAGAACAGGCATAGAAAGGAAGAATTAATGCCAAGGGAACCTGGGGAGGCCCAGACTGGACACCAGGAGAAAGGAATTTCCCTGCCAGGGCAGGGCTGTGGTGCAGCACGTCCCCCACAGGGAGCCTGGAGCAGCCCAAGGCTTTATGTGGGCAGGCTGGGGCAGGCAGGAGGCAGAGCTCTCAGCAAAGGAAGGGGCCAGCCAGGTGGGGCAGCCAGGGGATGCCGACAGCCTGCAGAGACAGAGACACAGTTTTGCTCAGCATCAGAAACACCTTTTCTGTTCTTGTCCCAAACTGTCATCACTGTAACCAGTTCTCTCCTCTACCTTGAACATTTTGTCAGTCTTGTGCCGCACAGGGATCTATTTAAAGTACAAGAAACTTCAGTATTTCAATCTCACTTCGAGTTCACGAGAAATTTTTTGAGCCCACCCTGATGGACAGAATCTGATGCAAAGAGCACCAAAGCTCAAGAGGCTCATTAAAGTCCTTGTGCTGTGTCTGTGCTGCTGAGCTGGGCCAGGCTCCTGGCCCAGAGGCAGCTCCTGGCAAGGGCAGCGCTGCAGAGAGACAGCTCTGGCCAGGAGCAGCTCCTGTGCACAGCCCAGCAGGGCTGGGGCACTGCCAGGGCCATTCAGGGACACCAGCAGGGCACAGACAGAGCTCACAGGGGCTCAGCACTGGCAGGGGCTTGGGATGTCCCAGAGGGGGCTGTGTCACAGCAGCTCGTCTGTGGCTGTGTCATAGAGGCACAGAGCAGCTGGGATGTCAGCAGAGGGCTGTGTGACAGCCCAGGGTGGGTTGTGTGAGGTCACAGATTGGGCTATGACATCACAGAGTTTGTTGTGTGAGGTCATCAAGCAGCTATGGCATCATAGAGGGGACTCTGTGACATCACAGAGCAGGCTGTGATATCATGACATGGCTGTATGGCATCATAGAGCAGGCTGTGAGGTCAGAGTGTGTGCTGTGACATTACAGAGTGGCAGTATGACATCACAGGGAGGGTTTTGTGGCATCACTGAGGGGGTTGTGACATCACACAGCAGTCTGTGACATCATAATGTGAGGCCACAGAGCAGATCCTGCTTTCATAGAGTGTGGATCTGGGGAATCAGGGAGTGGGTTGTGACATCACTGGGTGGCTGTGTAACACCATAGAGCAGGCTGTGAACTCACAGTAGAGACTGCGAAATCACAGAGTGATTTTCTGACCTCACGGAGACTTCTGTGATATCAAAGAGCAGCTCTATCACATCATAGGGTGGCCTCCCAGAGTTGGCTCTCTGACATCACAGCTGGCAGTGTGACATCACAGGGGACTGTGTGACATCACAGGGGCTGTGTGAGATCACTGGGGAGGTCACTCTGCCCCGGCCCCCCCTCACAGCTCCCCCCAGAGCAGTCCAACCCTGCTCGTGCACAGCCGGGTCCCCCCCTGTCCCCCTGGGTCCCCCTGCCCCCAGCCCCACAGCCTCCACCAAAGGATGTTCCACAGGATCCACCCCAGAGCCTGACATGGGGACGGGGGACGGGGCCCTGGGGGTGGCACAGGGGGTACAGGGACCCCCCGGCAGCGTCCCCGTGTTCCCCAGGGCCAGAGCCTGGGCCAGGGCTCCTTCACCCTGTTACGAACGAGGGCTTGAGAGCGCTGAAAAAATCCCCAGCAAGGGATCAGAAAAATCCATATTAAATATTAAGGGACAGCAGCACAAAGTTCCTTGGCAAGAGTCACTCTGCTCCTGAGTGGACTTCAGGCACACCAAGGAAAATAAAGCAACAAAACCAAACAAAATCCAGAAAATGAAAACAGAAATTAACCCAGAACTGGGGCTTTCCTTCCTCTGGACAAGAACTCTCCTTCTCGGACAGGTACCCATGGTCAAATTTGTGATTCCATCTCCAAGATTGTCTATTGTGACAGACTGGAAGAGATTGTTGGATCAAAACATTTCATGTGTGGGCAAGGAAGGGGCAGGTCCAGCCTTGCCCTGCCCTGGAGCCCCAATCCCCCCAGAGCCTCTATCCCAGCCCAGCAGAGTCTGCCAGTCCCTGGCAC
>NW_026993786.1:0-10160 GCF_028769735.1 Zonotrichia leucophrys gambelii
TGCCAACTTTCATCTGGGAACCATCCTGCGTATCGTGGATTTTCAGGAGCCAGCCGGCCACTCCCAGCCACAGGCCCCCGAACACAAACCACGGCCCTTTTCCCAGGCAAAGATAACTCACCCACCAGACTTCTGGCTGGATGATTGCAGGAGCCATCTCCCTCTATCAAACCAGCCCGACTCGGCACTGGTGCCACCTTTCATCTGGGAACCATCTTGCGTATCGTGGATTTTCAGGAGCAAGCCGGACAATTCCATCCATAGGCCCCGAACCCAAACCACGGCCCTATTCGCTGGCAAACAAAACTCACCCGCCCCGCTTCTGGCTGGCAGATTGCAGGAGCCACTTCCCTATATCAAACCAGCCCGACTTGGCACTGATGCCACCTTTAATCTGGGAACCATCCTGCGTATCGTGGATTTTCAGGAGCCAGCCGGCCACTCCCAGCCACAGGCCCCCAAACAAAATCCACGGCACTTTCCCCTGGAAAAAAATCTGAGATGCCCCTCTTCTGGATGGTTGATGGCGGGAGCCACTTTGTACTATCAAACAATTCCGACTTGGCACTGGTGCCACGTTGGGTCTGGGAACCGTCCTTCGTATCGTGGATTTTCAGGAGCCAGCCGGCCACTCCCAGCCACAGGCCCCCAAACACAAACCACGGCACTTTCCCCTGGTAAAAAATCTGAGATGCCCCTCTTCTGGATGGTAGATGGCGGGAGCCACTTCGTACCATCAAACCCGTCCGACGTGGCACGTCTGCCGCCTTTCATCTGGGAACCATCCTGCGTATTGTGGATTTTCAGGAGCCAGCCGGCCACTCACAGCCACAGGCCCCGAACACAAACTACGGCTCTTTTCCCTGGAAAACAAAACTCAACCACCCAGCTTCTGGCTGGCAGATTGCAGGAGCCACTTGCCTCTATCAAACCAGCCCGGCTCGGCACTGGTGCCACCTTTCATGTGGGAACCATCCTGCGTATCGTGGATTTTCCGGAGCCAGCCGGCCACTCCCAGCCAGAGGCCCCCAGACAAAAACTACGGCCCTTTTCCTAGAAGTAAAACTGACCTGCCCGTCATCTGGCTGGCAGATGGCAGGAGCCACTTGCCTCTCTCAAACCAGCCCGACTTGGCACTGGTGCCACCTTTCATCGGGGAACCATCCTGGGTATCGTGGATTTTCAGGAGCCAGCCGGCCACTCCCAGCCACAGGCCCCCGATCACAAACCAATGCCCTTTTCCCTGGAAGTAAAACTGACCTGCCCATCTTCTGGCTGGATGATTGCAGGAGCCACTTGGTATTATCAAACCAGCCTGACTTGGCACTGGTGCCACCTTTCATCTGGGAACCATCCTGCGTATCGTGGATTTTCAGGAGCCAGCCGGCCACTCCCAGCCACAGGCCCCCGAACACAAACCACGGCCCTTTACCCTGGCAAACAAAACTCACCCGCCCCGCTTCTGGCTGGCAGATTGCAGGAGCCACTTCCCTATATCAAACCAGCCCGACTCGGCACTGGTGTCACCTTTCATCTGGGAACCATCCTGCGCATTGTGGATTTTCAGGAGCCAGCCGGCCACTCCCAGCTTCAGGTCTCCAAACAAATACTATGGCCCTTTTCCCTGGAAGTAAAACTGACCTGCCCATCTTCTGGCTGGCAGATTGCAGGAGCCACTTGGCTCTCTCAAAGCAGCCCAATTTGGCACTGGTGCCAGCTTTCATCTGGGAACCATCCTGCGTATCGTGGATTTTCAGGAGCCAGCCGGCCACTCCCAGCCACAGGCCCCCGAACACAAACCACGGCTCTTTTCCCTGGCAAACAAAACTCAACCACCCAGCTTCTGGCTGGCAGATTGCAGGAGCCACTTGCCTCTATCAAACCAGCCCGACTTGGCACTGGTGCCACCTTTCATCTGGGAACCATCCTGCGTATCGTGGATTTTCAGGAGCCAGCCGGGAACTCCCAGCCAGAGGCCCCCAAACACAAACTACGGCCCTTTCCCCAGAAGTAAAAGTGACCTGCCCATCTTCTGCCTGGCAGATGGCAGGAACCACTTGCCTCTCTCAAACCACCCCACTTGGCACTGGTGCCACCTTGGGTCTGGGAGCCATCCAGCGTATTGTGGACTTTCAGGAGCCAGCCGGCCACTCCCAGCCACAGGCCCCCAAACACAAACCACGGCCCTTTTCCCTGGTAGTAAAACTGACCTGCCCAACTTCTGGCTGGATGATTGCAGAAGCTACTTGCCTCTATCAAACCAGCCCAACTTGGCAGTGCTGCCACCTTTCATCTGGGAACCATCCTGCGTATCGTGGATTTTCAGGAGCCATCCGGTCACTCCCAGCCACAGGCCCCCGAACACAAACCACGGCCCTTTTCCCTGGCAAACAAAACTCACCCACCCGACTTCCGGCTGGATGATTGCAGGAGCCATCTCCCTCTATCAAACCAGCCCGACTTGGCACTGGTGCCACCTTTCATCTGGGAACCATCTTGCGTATCGTGGATTTTCAGGAGCCAGCCGGCCACTCCCAGCCACAGGCCCCCAAACACAATCCACGGCACTTTCCCCTGGAAAAAAATCTGAGATGCCCCTCTTCTGGATGGTTGATGGCGGGAGCCACTTTGTACTATCAAACAATTCCGACTTGGCACTGGTGCCACCTTTCATCTGGGAACCATCTGGAGTATCGTGGATTTTCAGGAGCCAGCCGGCCACTCCAAGCCACAGGCCCCAAACACAAAGTACGGCCCTTTTCCCTGGAAGTAAAACTGACCTGCCCATCATCTGGCTGGCAGATTGCAGGAGCCACTTGGTATTATCAAACCAGCCCGACTTGGCACTTGTGCCACCTTTCATCTGGGAACCATCCTGCGTATCGTGGATTTTCAGGAGCCAGCCGGCCACTCCCAGCCACAGGCCCCCAAACACAAACCACGGCCCTTTTCGCTGGCAAACAAAACTCACCCGCCCCGCTTCTGGCTGGCAGATTGCAGGAGCCACTTCCCTATATCAAACCAGCCCGACTTGGCACTGGTCCCACCTTTCATCTGGGAACCATCCTGCGTATTGTGGATTTTCAGGAGCCAGCCGGCCACTCCCAGCCACAGGCCCCCAAACAAATACTACGGCCCTTTTCCCTGGAAGTAAAACTGACCTGCCCATCTTCAGGCTGGCAGATTGCAGGAACCACTTGGCTCTCTCAAAGCAGCCCAATTTGGCACTGGTGCCACCTTTCATCTGGGAACCATCCTGCGTATCGTGGATTTTCAGGAGCCAGCCGGCCACTCCCAGCCACAGGCCCCCGAACACACACCACGGCCCTTTTCCCTGGCAAACAAAACTCACCCACCCGACTTCTGGCTGGATGATTGCAGGAGCCATCTCCCTCTATCAAACCAGCCCGACTCGGCACTGGTGCCACCTTTCATCTGGGAACCATCCTGCGTATCGTGGATTTTCAGGAGCCAGCCGGCCACTTCCATCCATAGGCCCCGAACACAAACCACGGACTTATTCGCTGGCAAACAAAACTCACCCGCCCCGCTTCTGGCTGGCAGATTGCAGGAGCCACTTCCCTCTATCAAACCAGCCGGACTCGGCACTGGTGCCACCTTTCATGTGGGAGCCATCCTGCGTATCGTGGATTTTCAGGAGCCAGCCGGCCACTCCCAGCCAGTGGCCCCCGAACACAAACCACGGCCCTTTTCCCTGGCAAACAAAACTCACCTGTCCCGCTTCTGACTGGCAGATTGCAGGAGCCACTTCCCTCTATTAAACCAGCCCGACTCGGCACTGGTGCCACCTTTCATCTGGGAACCATCCTGCGTATCGTGGATTTTCAGGAGCCAGCCGGCCACTCCCAGCCACAGGCCCCCAAACACAAACCACGGCCCTTTCCCTAGAAGTAAAACTGACCTGCGGATCTTCTGCCTGGCAGATAGCAGGAACCACTTGCCTCTCTCAAACAACCCCACTTGGCACTGGTGCCACCTTTCATCTGGGAACCATCCTGCGTATCGTGGATTTTCAGGAGCCAGCTGGCCACTCCCAGCCACAGGCCCCCGATCACAAACCACGGCCCTTTTCCCTGGAAGTAAAACTTTCCTGCCCATCTTCTGGCTGGCAGATTGCAGGAGCCACTTGGCTCTCTCAAAGCAGCCCAATTTGGCACTGGTGCCACCTTTCATCTGGGAACCATCCTGCGTATCGTGGATTTTCAGGAGCCAGCCGGCCACTCCCAGCCACAGGCCCCCGAACACAAACCACGGCCCTTTTACCCTGGCAAACAAAACTCACCCACCCCTCTTCTGGCTGGATGATTGCAGGAGCCATCTCCCTCTATCAAACCAGCCCGACTCGGCACTGGTGCCACCTTTCATCTGGGAACCATCCTGCATATCGTGGATTTTCAGGAGCCAGCCTGCCACTTCCATCCATAGGCCCCAAACACAAACCACGGCCCTTTTCCCTGGCAAACAAAACTCACCCGCCCCGCTTCTGGCTGGCAGACTGCAGGAGCCACTTCCCTATATCAAACCAGCCCGACTCGGCACTGGTGCCACCTTTCATCTGGGAACCATCCTGCGTATTGTGGATTTTCAGGAGCCAGCCGGCCACTCCCAGCCACAGGTCCCAAACAAATACTACGGCCCTTTTCCCTGGAAGTAAAACTGACCTGCCCATCTTCTGGCTGGCAGATTGCAGGAACCACTTGGCTCTCTCAAAGCAGCCCAATTTGGCACTGGTGCCACCTTTCATCTGGGAACCATCCTGCGTATCGTGGATTTTCTGGGGCCAGCCGGCCACTCCCAGCCACAGGCCCCCAAACACAAACCACGGCCATTTTCCCTGGCAAACAAAACTCACCCGCCCCGCTTCTGGCTGGCAGATTGCAGGAGCCACTTCCCTCTATCAAACCAGCCCGACTCGACACTGGTGCCACCTTTCATCTGGGAACCATCCTGCATATCGTGGATTTTCCGGAGCTAGCCGGACACTCACAGCCAGAGGCCCCCAAACACAAACTACGGCCCTTTCCCTGGAAGTAAAACTGACCTGCCCATCTTCTGCCTGGCAGATGGCAGGAACCACTTGCCTCTCTCAAACCACCCCACTTGGCACTGGTGCTACCTTTCATCTGGGAACCGTTCTGCATATCGTGGATTTTCAGGAGCCAGCGGCCACTCCCAGCCACAGGCCCCCGATCACAAACCACGGCACTTTTCCCTGGAAGTAAAACTGACCTGCCCATCTTCTGGCTGGCAGATTGCAGGAGCCACCTGGTATTATCAAACCAGCCCGACTTGGCACTGGTGCCACCTTTCGTCTGGGAACCATCCTGCGTATTGTGGATTTTCAGGACCCAGCCGGCCACTCCAAGCCACAGGCCCCAAAGAGAAACTACGGCCCTTTTCCCTGGAAGTAAAACTGACCTGCCCATCATCTGGCTGGCAGATTGCAGGAGCCACTTGCCTCGATCAATCCAGCCCGACTCGGCACTGGTGCCACCTTTCATCTGGGAACCATCCTGCGTATCGTGGATTTTCAGGAGCCAGCCGGCCACTCCCAGCCACAGGCCCCCAACACAAACTACGGCCCTTTTACCCTGGAAACAAAACTACCCCCCTCTTCTGGCTGGCATGATTGCAGGAAGCCACTTGCCTCTATCAAACCAGCCCGACTCGGCACTGGTGCCACCTTTCATCTGGGAACCATCCTGCATATCGTGGATTTTCAGGAGCCAGCCTGCCACTTCCATCCATAGGCCCCAAACACAAACCACGGCCCTTTTCGCTGGCAAACAAAACTCACCCGCCCCGCTTCTGGCTGGCAGATTGCAGGAGCCACTTGCCTCTATCAAACCAGCCCGACTCAGCACTGGTGCCACCTTGGGTCTGGGAACCGTCCTGCGTATCGTGGATTTTCAGTAGCCAGCCGGCCACTCCCAGCCACAGGCCCCCAAACACAATCCACGGCACTTTCCCCTGGAAAAAAATCTGAGATGCCCCTCTTCTGGATGGTTGATGGCGGGAGCCACTTTGTACTATCAAACCAGTCCGACTTGGCACGTCTGCCGCCTTTCATCTGGGAACCATCCTGCGTATCGTGGATTTTCAGGAGCCAGCCGGCCACTCCCAGCCACAGGCCCCGAACACAAACTACGGCTCTTTTCCCTGGAAAACAAAACTCAACCACCCAGCTTCTGGCTGGCAGATTGCAGGAGCCACTTGCCTCTATCAAACCAGCCGACTTGGCACTGGTGCCACCTTTCATCTGGGAACCATCCTGCGTATTGTGGATTTTCAGGAGCCAGCCGGCCACTCCAAGCCACAGGCCCCAAAGAGAAACTACGGCCCTTTTCCCTGGATGTAAAACTGACCTGCCCATCATCTGGCTGGCACATTGCACGAGCCACTTGCCTCTATCAAACCAGCCCGGCTTGGCACTGGTGCCACCTTTCATCTGGGAACCATCCTGCGTATCGTGGATTTTCAGGAGCCAGCCGGCCACTCCCAGCCACAGGTCCCCACACAAATACTACGGCCCTTTTCCCTGGAAGTAAAACTGACCTGCCCATCTTCTGGCTGGGAGATTGCAGGAGCCACTTGGTATTATCAAACCAGCCCGACTTGGCACTGGTGCCACCTTGCATCTGGGAACCATCCTGCGTATCGTGGATTTTCAGGAGCCAGCCGGCCACTCCCAGCCACAGGCCCCCAAACACAAACCACGGCTTTTTTCCCTGGCAAACAAAACTCACCCGCCCCGCTTCTGGCTGGCAGACTGCAGGAGCCACTTCCCTATATCAAACCAGCCCGACTCGGCACTGGTGCCACCTTTCATCTGGGAACCATCCTGCGTATTGTGGATTTTCAGGAGCCAGCCGGCCACTCCCAGCCACAGGTCCCCAAACAAAACTACGGCCCTTTTCCCTGGAAGTAAATCTGACCTGCCCATCTTCTGGCTGGCAGATTGCAGGAACCACTTGGCTCTCTCAAAGCAGCCCAATTTGGCACTGGTGCCACCTTTCATCTGGGAACCATCCTGCGTATCGTGGATTTTCTGGGGCCAGCCGGCCACTCCCAGCCACAGGCCCCCGAACACAAACCACGGCCCTTTTCCCTGGCAAACAAAACTCACCCGCCCCGCTTCTGGCTGGCAGATTGCAGGAGCCACTTCCCTCTATCAAACCAGCCCGACTCGACACTGGTGCCACCTTTCATCTGGGAACCATCCTGCATATCGTGGATTTTCCGGAGCTAGCCGGACACTCACAGCCAGAGGCCCCCAAACACAAACTACGGCCCTTTCCCTGGAAGTAAAACTGACCTGCCCATCTTCTGCCTGGCAGATGGCAGGAACCACTTGCCTCTCTCAAACCACCCCACTTGGCACTGGTGCTACCTTTCATCTGGGAACCGTCCTGCATATCGTGGATTTTCAGGAGCCAGCCGGCCACTCCCAGCCACAGGCCCCCGATCACAAACCACGGCACTTTTCCCTGGAAGTAAAACTGACCTGCCCATCTTCTGGCTGGCAGATTGCAGGAGCCACCTGGTATTATCAAACCAGCCCGACTTGGCACTGGTGCCACCTTTCGTCTGGGAACCATCCTGCGTATTGTGGATTTTCAGGACCCAGCCGGCCACTCCAAGCCACAGGCCCCAAAGAGAAACTACGGCCCTTTTCCCTGGAAGTAAAACTGACCAGCCCATCATCTGGCTGGCAGATTGCAGGAGCCACTTGCCTCGATCAATCCAGCCCGACTCGGCACTGGTGCCACCTTTCATCTGGGAACCATCCTGGGTATCGTGGATTTTCAGGAGCCAGCCGGCCACTCCAAGCCACAGGCCCCCGAACACAAATCCACGGCACTTTTCCCTGGAAAAAACTGACCTGCCCTCTTCTGGCTGGCAGATTGCAGGAGCCACTTGTACTATCAAACCACGCCGACTTGGCACTGGTGCCACCTTTCATCTGGGAACCATCCTGCGTATCGTGGATTTTCAGGAGCCAGCCGGCCACTCCAAGCCACAGGCCCCAGAAACAAACTACGGCCCTTTTCCCTGGAAAGTAAAACTGACCACCGCTTCTTGGCTGGCAGATTGCAGGAGCCACTTGCCTCTATCAAACCAGCCCGACTGGCACTGGTGCCACCTTTCATCTGGGAACCATCCTGCGTATCGTGGATTTTCAGGAGCCAGCCGGCCACTCCAGCCACAGGCCCCCAAACACAAACCACCGGCCCTTTTCCCTGGCAAACAAAACTCACCCGCCCGCTTCTGGCTGGCAGATTGCAGGAGCCACTTCCCTCATATCAAACCAGCCCGACTCGGCACTGGTGCCACCTTTCATCTGGGAACCATCCTGCGTATCGTGGATTTTCAGGAGCCAGCGGCCACTCCAGCCAAGCCCCAAACACAAACCACGGCCTTTCCCCTGGAAACAAAACTCACCCTCCCGCTTCTGGCTGGCAGATTGCAGGAGCCACTTCCCTCTATCAAACCAGCCCGACTCGGCACTGGTGCCACCTTTCATCTGGGAACCATCCTGCGTATCGTGGATTTTCAGGAGCCAGCCGGCCACTCCCAGCCACAGGTCCCCAAACAAATACTACGGCCCTTTTCCCTGGAAGTAAAACTGACCTGCCCGCTTCTGGCTGGCAGATTGCAGGAGCCACTTGCCTCATCAAACCAGCCCACTGGCACTGGTGCCACCTTTCATCTGGGAACCATCCTGCGTATCGTGGATTTTCAGGAGCCAGCCGGCCACTCCCAGCCACAGGCCCCAAACACAAACCACGGCCCTTTTCCCTGGAAACAAAACTCACCGCCCACTTCTGGCTGGCAGATTGCAGGAGCCACTTGCCTCTATCAAACCAGCCCGACTCGCACTGGTGCCACCTTTCTCTGGGAACCATCCTGCGTATCGTGGATTTTCAGGAGCCAGCCGGCCACTCCCAGCCACAGGCCCCAAACACAAACCACGGCACTTTCCCTGGAAAAAACACTCCCACCCCTCTTCTGGCTGGCAGATGCAGGAGCCACTTCCTCTATCAAACCAGCCCGACTCGGCACTGGTGCACCTTTCATCTGGGAACCATCCTGCTATCGTGGATTTTCAGGAGCCAGCCGCCACTCCCAGCCACAGGCCCCGAACACAAACCACGGCCTTTTCCTGGAAACAAAACTCACCGCCGCTTCTGGCTGGCAGATTGCAGGAGCCACTTGCCTCTATCAAACCAGCCCGACTAGCACTGGTGCCACCTTGGGTCTGGGAACCTCCTGCGTATGTGGATTTTCAGGAGCCAGCCGGCCACTCCAAGCCACAGGCCCCAAACACAAACACGGCATCTTTCCCTGGAAAAAACTGACATGCCCTCATCTGGCTGGTGCAGTGCGGAGCCACTTTGCCTCTATCAAACCAGTCCGACTCTGGCACTGCTGCCACCTTTCATCTGGGAACCATCCTGCGTATCGTGGATTTTCAGGAGCCAGCCGCCACTCCAAGCCACAGGCCCCAAACACAAACCACGGCCCTTTTCCCTGAGTAAACAAACTCACCTGCCCTCTTCATGGCTGGCAGATTGCAGGACCACTTCCCTCTATCAAACCAGCCCACTCGGCACTGGTGCCACCTTTCATCTGGGAACCATCCTGCGTATCGTGGATTTTCAGGAGCCAGCCGGGCCCTCCCAGCCAAAAGGGCCCCCCAAAAACAATCCCCCGGCACTTTTTCCCCCGGAAAAAAAACTGAGATCCCCCTTCTGGATGGTTTTATGGGGGGAGCCACTTTTTACTATCAAACAATTCCGACCTTTGGGACTGGTGCCACCTTTTATCTGGGGAAACCCTCCCGGGTAAACTGGATTTTTAGGAGCCAGCCGGGCCCCCCCAAACCACAGGGCCCCCAAAAACAAAGTACGGCCCTTTTCCCTGGAAAATAAAAAATGACCTGCCCATCATCTGGCTGGGAAAATTGCAGGAGCCACTTGGGATTAAACAAACCAGCCCGACTTGGGACTTGTGCCCCCCTTTTACTGGGGGAAACCCCCCCCGCGTATCGGGATTTTTCAGAGCCAGCCGGGGCCCCCCCCCAGCCACAGGGCCCCCCCAAAAAAAAACCACGGCCCTTTTTGCTGGGAAACAAAACT
>NW_026993787.1:0-10147 GCF_028769735.1 Zonotrichia leucophrys gambelii
AACCCACCCCCCCCTTTTGGCTGGCAGATTGCAGGCCACTTTTATCTGGGGAAACCCCCGCGTACGTGGATTTTCAGGAGCCGCCGGGCCCCTCCCCCCACAGGCCCCCCCAAACAAAACCCCGGCCCTTTTCCCGGAAAAAACCCCCCCCGCTTTTGGGTGGGAATTGCAGGACCACTTTCCTCTACAACCCGCCCCCCGGCACTGTGCCCCTTTCATCGGGGCCACCTGCGTTGTGGATTTTTGGGGCCAGCCCGGCCCCTCCAGCCAAGGCCCCCAACAAAACCACGGCCCTTTTCCCCGGAAAAAAACTACCCCCCCGCTTTTGGCTGGGGGGGTTGCAGAGCCACTTCCCCTATCAAACCGCCCAGACACGGTGCCACCTTTTATCTGGGAAACCCTCCGCGTATCGTGGAATTTTTGGGGCCAGCCGCCCCTCCCACCCAGCCCCAAAAAAAAACCACGGCCCCTTTCCCTGGAAAAAAAAAAAAAAAATACCCCCGCTCTGGCGCAGATTGCAGGACCACTTTCCTCTACAACCACCCGACTCGGGCCCGGTGCCCCTTTCATCTGGGAACCATCCTGCGTAGTGGTTTTCAGGGGCCAGCGGCACTCCCACCACAGGCCCCAACACAAACCCCCCTTTTCCCTAACAAAAATCACCCACCCCGCAATTGGCGGGGCCCATTTCCGGAGCCACTTCCCCTATCAAACCAGCCCTCTCGGGACTGGGGCCATTTTTATTTGGGGAACCATCCTGCGTACGGGATTTTTCCCAACCAGGGGCCCCTCCCGACACAGGGCCCCCAAAAAAAACTACGGTCCTTTTTCCCGGGGAAATAAAAACTGACCTGCCGTCATCTGGCTGGCAGATTGCAGGAGCCACTTAGACTCTATCAACCAGCCGACTCGACACTGGAGCCACTTTCATCTGGGAACCATCCTGCGTATCGTGATTATCCAGGAGCCAGCCGGGCAACGCCCAGCCACAGGCAACCAAACACAAAAAACTACGGCCCCTTTTTCCCTGGAAGTAAAACAGACCTGCGTGTCATCTGGCTGTGTCAGCTTGAAGGACCACTTGCTCTATCAATCCAGCCGACTCGGCACTGGTGCCACCTTTCATCAGGGAACCAACCTGCGTATCGTTGATTTTCAGGACCAGCGCCATCCCCCACAGCCCCCAAACAAAACACGGCCCCCTTTCCTGAATAAAATGACCTCCCTTTCTTTGGAGATTCAGGACCCTTTTCTTCAAAAACCCACTGCCTGGTGCCACCCTTTTACTGGGAACCATCCTGCTATCGGGATTTTAGGGGCCCCCGGCCCCTCCCCGCCACAGGCCCCCCCAAACAAACCCACCCCTTTTCCCTGGCAAAAAAACCCCCGCCCCTTCTGGCTGGCAAATTTCAGGAGCCACTTGCCTCTATCAACCCGCCCCACTCGCCTGGGGCCCCCTTTTCCCCGGGAACCCCCCTGCTACGTATTTTCAGGGGCCAGCCGGCCCTCCCACCACAGGCCCCCAACACAAACCCGGCCTTTTCCCCGGCAAACAAAACTCCCCCCCCAGCTTTGGCTGGCGATTGCCGACCATTCCCCCTTTTAAAACCACCCGGCACGGTGCCATTTATCTGGGAACCATCCTGGTTTTCGGGATTTTCAGGGGCCGGGGCCACTTTTTTCCCCGGCCCCCCAAAAAAAAACGGCCCTTTTCCCCGGAAAAAACTACCCCCCTTTTTGGCTGGGAGATTGCAGGAGCCACTTGCCTTTTATCAAACCCCCCCCGACTTGGACTGGGGCCACCTTTTGGGGAACCCCCGCGTATGTGGATTTTCAGGGGCCACCGCCACTCCCAGCCACAGCCCCAAAAAAACTCGGCCCTTTTTTTTGGGAATAAAACTGACCTGCCCCCATCGGGGGGGGGCCAAATTTCAAGCCACTTTTTTCAAAACCTCGGCCTGGGGCCACCTTTATTGGGAACCACCCGGTATCGTGGTTTTCAGGAAACCCCGGCATTCCCGCCCGCCCCCAACACAAAAAGGCCCTTTTTTCCCCGGAAAAAAACTAACCCCCCCTTTTTGGGTGGAGATTGCGGAACTTCCCCCATCAACCACCCATTTTTCATGGGGCCCCTTTCTGGGGAAACCCTTCGTATGTGGGTTTTCAGGAGCCCCCGGCCCCTCCCGCCAAGGCCCCCAAAACAAAAACGGGGCCCCCTTTTCCCCCAAAAAAAATAAACCCCCGCTTTCTGGCGATTGCGGAGCCACTTCCCCTATCAACCAGCCCGACTACACTGGTGCCACCCTTTTATTGGAACCATCTGCGATCGGGGTTTTAGGAGCCCGCCGGCCACTCCCAGCCACAGGCCCCCAAACAAAACGGCCCTTTTTTCCCGGAAAAAAACTACCCCCCCTTTTTTGGGGCGATTGCGGAGCCCCCCCCTTCCCATAAACCCGCCCAGGCACGTCCACCTTTTTGGGAACCATCCTGCGAAGTGGGTTTTTCAGGGCCGCCCCGGGCCCCTCCCACCAGGTCCCAAAAAAACTACCCCTTTCCCCGGAAGTAAAAGACCCGCCCCCCATCTGGGTGGCAGATTGCAGGGGCCACTTTTATCAAAACCCCATTCATGGTCACCTTTTACTGGGGAAACCCTCCCCGCGTATCGGGATTTTCAGGGCCAAAGGCCCCTCCCCGCCCAAAGGCCCCCCAAAAAAACACGGCCCATTTTTTGGAAAAAAAACTACCCCCCTCTGGTGGGAGATTGCAGAGCAAATCCTCATCAACACCCCCCTTTTTCACTGGTGCCACTTTATTGGGGAAACCCCTGGTACGTGATTTTCGGAGCCAGCCCGGCCCTCCCGCCAAAGGCCCCCAAAAAAAAACGGCCCTTTTCCCGGAAAAACTAAAACCCCCCCTTCTGGGTGGGAATTGGGAGCCCTTCCCTATCAAACCAGCCCGCTTGGCATGGTGCCACCTTTTTGGGCATCCGCGTATTGGGGATTTTTCCCGGGGCAGCCCCACTCCCACCACAGGCCCCAAAAAAAAACACGGCCCTTTTTCCCGGAAAAAACACCCCCCCTGGCGGCAGATTGCGGACCACTTTCCCCCTTAAAACCGCCCAAAATTTGGGACTGTGCCCCTTTTTGGGCCACCTGCGTATTGGATTTTCAGGGCCACGGCCTCCCCACCGGCCCCCAAAAAAAAAGCCCTTTTTCCCCCGGAATAAAAAATGACCTGCCCTCTCTGGCTGAGTCAGAGCCACTTGCTCTACAACCAGCCGATGGCCTGGTGCCACTTTTATCTGGGGAAACCACCCGCTATCGTGGTTTTCAGGACCCCGGCACTCCACCAAGGCCCCCAACACCAAACAGGCCCTTTTCCCCGGAAAAAAACTACCCCCCCCCTTTTGGCTGGGAGATTAGGAGCCCCTTCCCTATCAAACCACCCCACTCGGCACTGGTGCACCTTTCATCTGGGGGAAACCCTCCTGCGTATCTGGATTTTCAGGAGCCAGCGCCACTCCCAGCCACAGGCCCCCAAACAAAACACGGCCCTTTTCCCTGGCAAAAAAAACTACCCCCGCTTTTGGCTGGCAGATTGCAGGAGCCACTTCCCTATCAAACCGCCCGACTTGGCACTGGTGCCCCTTTCATCTGGGAACCATCCTGCGTTCGTGGATTTTCAGGAGCCAGCCGGCCACTCCCAGCCCCAGGCCCCAAAAAAAACCACGGGCCCCTTTTTCCCCGGAAAAAAACTACCCCTGCTTCTTTGGCTGGCAGATTGAAGGAGCCCCTTGCCTCTATCAAACCAGCCGACCGCACTGGTGCCACCTTTTATCTGGGAACCATCCGCGTATCGTGGATTTTCAGGAGCCAGCCGGCCACTCCCAGCCAAAAGGCCCCGAACACAAACCACGGCCCCTTTCCCTGGGAAGTAAAACTGACCCGGCTCTGGCTGGCAGATTGCAGGAGCCACTTCCTCTATCAAACCACCCGACTGGCACTGGTGCCACCTTTCATCTGGGAACCATCCTGCGTATCGTGGATTTTCAGGAGCCAGCCGGCCACTCCCAGCCACAGGCCCCCAAACACAAACACGGCCCTTTTCCTGGAAGTAAAACTGACCGCCCGTCATCTGGCTGGCAGATTGCAGGAGCCACTTGCCTCTATCAAATCCAGCCCGACTCGGCACTGGTGCCACCTTTCATCTGGGAACCATCCTGCGTATCGTGGATTTTCAGGAGCCAGCCGCCACTCCCAGCCACAGGCCCCCAACACAAACCACGGCCCTTTTCCCTGGCAAAAAAACTACCCGCCCCGCTTCTGGCTGGCAGATTGCAGGAGCCACTTCCCTCTATCAAACCAGCCCGACTCGGCACTGGTGCCACCTTTCATCTGGGAACCATCCTGCGTATCGTGGATTTTCAGGAGCCAGCCGGCCACTCCCACCACAGGCCCCCGAACACAAACCACGGCCTTTTCCCTGGCAAAAAAACTACCCGCACCCGCTTCTGGCTGGCAGATTGCAGGAGCCACTTGCCTCTATCAAACCAGCCCGATCGACACTGGTGCCACCTTTCATCTGGGAACCATCCTGCGTATCGTGGATTTTCAGGAGCCAGCCGGCCACTCCCAGCCACAGGCCCCCAAACACAAACCACGGCCCTTTTCCCTGGAAGTAAAACTTACCTCCCTGTCATCTGGCTGGCAGATTGCAGGAGCCACTTGCCTCTATCAATCCAGCCCGACTCGGCACTGGTGCCACCTTTCATCTGGGAACCATCCTGCGTATCGTGGATTTTCAGGAGCCAGCCGGCCACTCCCAGCCACAGGCCCCCGAACACAAACCACGGCCCTTTTCCCTGGAAACAAAACTCACCCGCCCCGCTTCTGGCTGGCCAGATTGCAGGAGCCACTTCCCTCTATCAAACCAGCCCGTCTCGGCACTGGTGCCACCTTTCTATCTGGGAACCATCCTGCGTATCGTGGATTTTCAGGAGCCAGCCGGCCACTCCCACACAGGCCCCGAAACAAACTACGGCCCTTTTCCCTGGCAAACAAAACTACCTGCCCGCTTCTGGCTGGCAGATTGCAGGAGCCACTTGCCCTCTATCAATCCAGCCCGACTCGGCACTGGTGCCACCTTTCATCTGGGAACCATCCTGCGTATCGTGGATTTTCAGGAGCAGCCGGCCACTCCAGCCACAGCCCCCAACACAAACCCCGGCCCTTTTTCCCCGGGCAAAAAAACTAAACCCCCCCCGCTTCTGGCTGGCAGATTGCAGGAGCCACTTCCTCTATCAAACCAGCCCGACTCGGCACGGTGCCCCTTTCATTGGGAACCATCCTGGTATCGTGGATTTTTAGGAGCCACCGGCCACTCCCACCACCCCCAACACAAACCACGGGGCCCTTTTTCCCTGAAAAAAACTACCCCCCCTTTTGGCTTGGGGGGAAATTTAGGGCCACTTCCCCCTATCAACCAGCCCCATGCACTGGGGCCCCCTTTCATCTGGGGAAACCCCCTGGTTCGTGGATTTTCAGGGGCCCCGGCCCCTCCCCCCACGGGGCCCCCAAAAAAAAAACGGCCCTTTTCCCTGGAAAAAACTACCCCCCCCGCTCTGGTGGAGATTTCAGGAGCCCCTTGCCTCTATCAAACCAGCCACTCGGCACTGGTGCCCCTTTCATTGGGAACCATCCGCGTATCGTGGGTTTTCAAGCCAGGGGCCACTCCCCCCCACAGCCCCAAAAAAAAAACGGCCCTTTTCCCGGGAAAAACTACCCCCCGCATTGGCTGGGGCGGAAAAAAAAAAAAAAAAAAAAAAAAAAAAAAAAAAAAAAAAAAAAAAAAAAAAAAAAAAAAAAAAAAAAAAAAAAAAAAAAAAAAAAAAAAAAAACCCCCCCCCCCCCCCCCCCCCCCCCCCCCCCCCCCCCCCCCCCCCCCCCCCCCCCCCCCCCCCCCCCCCCCCCCCCCCCCCCCCCCCCCCCCCCCCCCCCCCCCCCCCCCCCCCCCCCCCCCCCCCCCCCCCCCCCCCCCCCCCCCCCCCCCCCAAAAGGTGCCCCCTTCATCTGGGGAAACCATCCCGTATTGGGGTTTTCAGAGCCACGGCCACCTTTATCTGGGGAAACCTCCTGAGCCAGCCCGGCCCCCCCACCCAGGCCCCCAAAAAAAACGGCCCCTTTTCCCTGGAATAAAAATACCCCCCCGTAATTGGCTGGCAGATTGCAGGGGCACTTCCTCTACAACCAGCCCGCCCGGCACGGGGCCCCCTTTCATCTGGGAACCATCCTGGTACGGGGATTTTCAGGAGGCCAGCCGGCCACTCCCAGCCCCAGGCCCCCAAACACAAAAACGGCCCTTTTTCCCCGGCAAAGGGAAATACCCCCCCCGCTTTTGGCTGGGATTGCCAAACCCCTTTCCCTATCAAACCAGCCCGACTGGGACTGGGGCCCCTTTCATTGGGGAAATTTTGCGTTTCGGATTTTCAGGGGGCCAGCCCCACTCCCCGCCCCAACCCCCCCCAACACAAACCACGGCCCTTTTCCCCCGGGAAACAAAACTACCCGCCCCGCTTCTGGGGGCAGATTGCAGGACCACTTCCCCCTATCAACCCCCATGGGGACTGGTGCCACCTTTATCTGGGAACCATCCTGCTATGTGGGTTTTCGGAGCACCGCCACTCCCCCCACAGGCCCCCAAAAAACAAAACCACGGCCTTTTCCCTGGAAAAAAAATACCGCGGCTTTGGCTGGAGATTTCGGACACTTCCCTACAACCAGCCCACTCGGCATGGGGGCCACCCTTTTATCTGGGAACCATCCGCGTATCGGGGATTTTCAGGACAGCCGCCACTCCCCGCCCCAGGCCCCCAAAAAAAACCACGGCCCCTTTTTCCCCGGAAAAAAATACCCCGCCCGTTTGGCTGGGAATTGCAGGGGCCACTTCCTCACAAACCAGCCGATCCACTGGTGCCCCCCTTCATCTGGGAACCACTGCGTAAGGGATTTTTAGGAGCCACCGGCCACTCCCACCAAGGCCCCCGAACAAAAACCCCGGCCCTTTTCCCTGGAAACAAAATAACCCACCCCTTTTCGCCGATTGCCGGGCCACTTCCCCCTATCAAACCCGCCCCTCGGCAAAGGTTCCACTTTCATTGGGAACCATTTGCGTTTTGATTTTCAGGGGCCGCCGGCCCCTCCCCCAAGGCCCCAACAAAACACGGCCCCCCTGGAAAAAAAACTACCCCCCCGCTTTGGCTGGCGATTGCGAGCACTTCCCTCTATCAAACCAGCCCGCCCCGGACGGGCCACCTTTTATCGGAACCATCCTGCGTACGTGGATTTTCAGAGCCAGCGGCCCCTCCCAGCCACAGGCCCCCAAAAAAAACCCCGGCCCCTTTTTCCCGGAAAAAAAAACCCGCCCTTCTGGGTGGCAGATTGAGGGCCAATTCCCTATAACCAGCCCGCTTGGACGTGCCACCTTCATCTGGGAACCATCCTGCGTTGGGATTTTCGGAGCCAGCGGGGCCACCCCAGCCACACCCCCAAAAAATTTCGGCCCTTTTTCCTGGAAATAAATGACCTCCCTTCCCCGGGTGGCAATTGCAGGCCCCCTTTTTCAAACCGGGCCCGACTGGGCCCGGTGCCACCTTCATCTGGGAAACCCTCCTCGTAGTGGATTTTCAGGAGCCAGCCGGCCCCTCCCCCCCACAGGCCCCCCAAAAAAACCACGGCCCCTTTTTCCCCGGAAAAAAAAATACCTCCCTTTGGTGGCAGATTGCAGACCCCTTCCCCTATCAAACCAGCCCGACTGCATGGTGCCACCTTTTCTGGGCCAACCCGATGTGGGGTTTTCAGGACCCCGCCGCCACTCCCAGCCACACCCCAAAAAAACGGGCCCCTTTTCCCCGAAAAAAAACTACCGCCCCCTTTTGCGGAATTGCAGACCACTTTATAAAACCCCCCGGGATGGTGCCCCCCTTTCATTGGGACAACCTGCTATCGGGGTTTTCAGGAACCGCGGCCACCCCCAAGCCCGGCCCCCGAAAAAAACCCCCGGGCCCTTTTTCCCCGGCAAACAAAACTACCCCCGCATCTGGCTGGCAGATTGCAGGAGCCACTTGCCTCTATCAAACCAGCCCGACTCGGCACTGGTGCCACCTTTCATCTGGGGAAACCCTCCTGCGTAACGTGGATTTTCAGGAGCCAGCCGGCCACTCCAGCCACAGCCCCAAACAAAACTACGCCCTTTTCCCTGGAATAAAACTGACCTGCCCTCTCTGGGTGGCAGATTTTCAGGAGCCACTTGCCTCTATCAACCAGCCCACTCGCACTGGGCCACCTTTTATCTGGGAACCATCCTGCGTATCGTGGATTTTCAGGAGCCAGCCGGCCACTCCCACCACAGGCCCCCAAAAACAAACCACGGCCCTTTTCCCCGGAAAAAAAACTACCTCCGGCTTTTGGCTGGCAGATTGCAGGAGCCACTTCCCCCTATCAAACCAGCCCGACTCGGCACTGGTGCCACCTTTCATCTGGGAACCATCCTGCGTATCGTGGATTTTCAGGAGCCAGCCGGCCCCTCCCAGCCACAGGCCCCCGAACACAAACCACGGCCCTTTTCCCTGGCAACAAAACTAACCCGCCCCGCTTCTGGCTGGCAGATTGCAGGAGCCACTTGACTCTATCAATCCAGCCCGGACTCGGCACTGGTGCCACCTTTCATCTGGGAACCATCCTGCGTATGTGGATTTTTAGGAGCCAGCCGGCCACTCCCAGCCACAGGCCCCCGAACACAAACCACGGCCCTTTTCCCTGGCAAACAAAACTCACCCACCCTGCTTTTGGCTGGCCGATTGCCGGAGCCACTTGCCTCTATCAAACCAGCCCGTCTCGGCACTGGTGCCCCCTTCATCTGGGAACCATCCTGCGAACGTGGGGGTTTTCAGAGCCAGCCCGGCCCCTCCCACCACTGGGCCCCCCAAAAAAACCACGGCCCTTTTTCCCCGGAAAAAAAACTACCCCCGCTCTGGCTGGAGATTTTAGGGGCCACTTCCCCCTATAAACCACCCACTTTGCACTGGTGCCACCTTTCATCTGGGGAAACCCCCGCTATGTGGATTTTCAGGACCAGCCCGGCCTCCCACCCCAGGCCCCCAACAAAACACGGCCCCCGGGTTTTTTGGGGGGTTTCGGACACGCCCCAAAGCGCGGGCGGGCCCTTTAAGGGGCCTTGGGGGTGGGTTTTGGCCCCCCTCCCCCAAAACCCCAAAAAACCCCCCCCCCGGGGCCCTGCTTCGGCTGGCAATTGCAGGAGCCACTTTTACAACCCCGACTTGGCCGTGCCACCTTTTCTGGGCCACCGGTAAAGTGGATTTTGGGCCGCGGCCACTCCCCCGCCACAGCCCCAAAAAACCACGCCCTTTTCCCCGGAAAAAAACTACCCCCCCGCTTTGGCTGGCGATTGCGGAGCCACTTCCTCATCAAACCCCCCGCTGGGACTGGTGCCACCCTTTTTCTGGGGAAACCATCCGCGTATTGGATTTTCGGGCCCCCGGCCACTCCCCCACCCCAAAAAAACCCCCTTTTTCCCCGGAATAAAACTACCGCCCTATCTGGGGGCAATTGCAGACCACTTGTTTTCAAACCGCCCGACTGGGACGGGGCCCCCTTTCATCTGGAACCTCCCGAACGGATTTTCAGGGGCCAACCGCCACCCCAACCACACCCCCAAAACAAAACCCCGGCCCCCTTTTTCCCTGGCAAAAAAACCACCCCCCCGCTTTTGGTCAGATTCAGGGGGCCACTTCCCCTATAAACCCGCCCGAGCACTGTGCCACCTTTTATCTGGGAACCCTCCTGCGATCCGGGGGTTTCGGACCACCCCCCCCCCCCCCCAGCCATTCCCCCAAACCCCCCCCCTTTTCCCTGGAAAAAACTACCCCCCTTTCTGGTGCAGATTGCAGGGGCCCCTTCCCTATCAAAAACCCGCCCGACCGGCCCGGTGCCACCCTTTTATCTGGGGCCATCCTGCTACGTGGATTTTCAGGAGCAGCCGGCCACCCCGCCACAGGGCCCCCAAAAAACAAAAACGGCCCTTTTCCCCGGAAAAAAACAAACCCCCCGGTTCTGGGTGGCAGATTGCAGGG
>NW_026993788.1:0-10144 GCF_028769735.1 Zonotrichia leucophrys gambelii
AAACACTGGTATTGCTGTTTTGCTGTTCTAATAGGAAGATAAAAGGGATAGAGTTTTTGTGTGCTGAAATGTCTTTTGTTTTAAGAAATCACCCAGAATGACAAAGAGACTGTGAGATCAGACTGCTCTCTGGTCTTGGCCCTTGAAAAGGAAAACAAGGCAAAGAGAAAGCAAATCAAACATGTTGTTCAGCATGCAGCATAAGATAGCAATGTATGAAATCAGGCAAGGATTATCACGCTGAAATGCAAAGCAATCACAGTTCGCAAAATGAGTACATATGATTTGCTAAAGGCTTCCTCCCAGGGTAAGGGAGGAGGGGTAAAGATGACCTCCCCAAAAGGGAAGAATTTTTATCGGCACAAGGGTCATATGTTCAGTTTTAAAAAAAGCTTTAGTACCTGTGGAGAATGTTTATGTTGTAGTGTGGGGAATGAACAACTGGCCAGTCTGAGAAGGCATGCTTTTGCAAACCTTTAAAGTAACATGTGTACTATGTGTACCTAAAAGCTTTTGTACAATTCGCTCAATTTGCTAAACATTCTCAAATGAGAAAGGTTACTCTGGAGGCAAATAATATAAAGATGTTAGGCTTAATATTAACAGACACTGAAATTAAGAAAGACGTTAGTAAGGAGATATTAGAATAAGTAAATAAGTGTTTTCAAGGGTATGGGCCTCTGCTGTACCAGGGAGAGTGAAAGATGCTCCCCCATGGGATGCTCCCCCATCAAGCTTAATGAAAGAACACAACCAGTGAGAACTGAGTAGTACCCTCAAAGGGAAGGTAAGGAAGGAATCAGTCCATAACTGATAGTACTGGATTAAGGGCTGTCAATAAGATAACACAGAATTTGTACCCTGTGGTAGCAAACCCATAGACCTTACTAACTTGTTTAACACCTGAGCTAACCTGGTTCACTGTTTTAGGCCTAAGAGATGCCTTCTTTTGCCTCCCTATCCACGAAGCCAGCCAGAAAATTTTTGCATTCAAACACAAGCTCACATAGTCCATGTGCCTGAAGGCTTCAAAATTCCCCACTCCGATTGGAGAACAGCTTGCAAAGACCCAGAGTCCTGGGAAGCTCCACAAGAGGAAAGGAGGCTGTTGCAGTACATGGACGATCTTCTAGTAGCCACTTGGACGAGAGAAGCAAGAGAAGCCTGGACGGTAAGCCTTTTGAATTTCCTAGGACTCCAAGGATGCAGAGTCTCAAAGAAAAAGGCACAGGTGGTGAAACAGAAGGTAATCTACCTGGGGTAAGAAGTGAGTGCTGAGCAGCAGACTTTAAGGCAGGGAAGCCCTGTGCCAAACCCTGAAACCCAGACAACGAAAGAACTCCAAACCTTCTTAGGCATGGCAGGGTAGTGCCAGCTGTGGGTTTATAATTATGGACTGTTCGCCAGACCCCTCTATGCTCTTATTGCCAATGGGAACTGAGATCTCCAGCGGACAAGAGACGCCACACGGGCCTTTCGCCAGCTAGAGAGTGCCCTCATGTTGGCTCCAGCTTTGAAACTTCCAGATGTAAGTAAAGCATTCTTTCTATTTTTCCACGCAAGGAATTGCCCTGGGAATATTGGCTCAAGACTTGGGTCCATACCAGAGGGCAGTTGCTTACCTCTCCAAGCAACCTGATGCAACAGCTGAAGGATGGCCAGGTTGCCTCAGAGCTGTAGCAGCAGTTGTGCTGAACATTCAAGAGGCACACAAGTTTAGCCTGGGACAAAAATGACTGTGCCAGTGTCCCACACAGTGTCCGCAGCACTGGAAGTAAAGGGTGGCCACTGGCTTTCACCAGAGAGGTTTCTGAAATACCAGGCCATCATGGTAGAGCCAGATGATATAGAGATAGTGGTGACTAATATTGTCAACCCAGCTTCTTTTCTCAGTGGAATCAAGGAGAAGCAGTACACCACTATTGCCTAGAAACCACTGAAGCTACCTACTCCAGCTGCCCAGACTTAAAGGACACTCCTCCGGACGATGCAGAGACCTGGTTCACTGACAAGAAAGCGACATTGCAAAGTTCACAGTGACTACCTGCAGAGAGGTAATAGAGTCTGGACCCTTACCAACAGGTACCTCTGCACAGAATGCTGAGATAAATGCATGGACCCATGCCTTAGAAACAGCAAAAGGCATTCAGAGTTGTGCATGCACATGGAGCCATCTGGAAGGAGAGGGGACTGCTGACCTCACAGGGAAAGAAGAGACAATCCAGCTGCTGGAAGCAGTTCAGCTACCTGAAAAAGCATATTAAGGCACACCAGAGAGTGAGCTTAAAATTGGAGGAAAGAAATGAGCTGGCGGATGGAGAGGCAAAGAAAGCAGCAAAGGGTGAGGTACAGATTTTCCTCGAAGGTAAGCCATGATACAATAATACTAATCAAAAGAGACGTGCAACTGCAAGAGGTGGGCTACCATTGAAAGAGAGCTAGTAATCCCTTCCCATTTTCGTGGTTACTAGTGAAGGAAGGGCACTAGAAAACACACTAGGGCCTAACTGCTTAAAAGCTATTTATAGAGTGTGTCTCCTTTCTCAAAATGACCAAGGCTGCGAGTGATACAGAGTGCATTGAAATGAAGTGTTGACTTTGAAGTAGTAATTCCCACAGGCTTTCTAGAACACACATCTGATTTAAAGGATTGTTGTATCGTTGTCTGGAATATATATGCCACTATCACTCAGGTGAGCTGATAATGTGATCCTTGCCTCCAGGCTAACCTCAAAATACCCCCCCCGGGCCAAAACTCGGTCAGACTGGGAGAGGCCATGGGCCTGTACAGCAGCGGCAAAACAACTTTTCAGAACTCCCAAGGAAAGGGGGGCATCAGTATTTACTGGTATTAATAGATACATTTTCAGGGTGGCCAGAAACATTCCCCACCAGAACTGTCAAAGCTCAAGAGGTGACCAGATCATTTTCACAAGTGATAATACCACGCTTCAGAGTTCCAGCCACAATATCCTCAGATAAAGAATCACCTTTCATTTTCAAAATAGTGCAACAGATTAGAAGCCATCTGGGCATAGATTAAGAACTTCACACCCCATACCGCCCCCAATCAAGCGGCCAGGGGGAGACAATGAATCATTTGATTAAGCAGCAAATCATAAGACTGGGGCAAGAAGCTCTTCCACTAGCACTATTGCAAATTCAAACTAAACCTTTTGAGCTAAAGGAATGCTGAATCCTTTTGGAATGCCTTATAGAAGACCATATAGAATACAAGGGGAATGTCCAGAATGTCCACTTACATGGTGGCATTAAGCAAACAGCTCAGAGTAATTGAGAAACATATGGCTGGAACTCGGAGCAGGGAGTTAGATAGCCTGGGGATGATGTAGGATGATGTATATGTTAAGTCTCTTACAGAGAAGACTTTGGAACCATAGTGAGAGAGACCACTGCAAGTACCTCTCACCACCTTCACTGCAATCAAAATCAAGGAGCAGAATGCCTGGATCCATCACTCTCGGGTGAAGAAGGCCCAGAAGCCCCTTCAGGAGTGACACCAAAAGACAATGAACTGAGACTAAAACTTACTCAGGCAAAATGTGTATATTGCGGTCAGGAGTAGCTCATACTTTAGTGTACAGAATTGTTTTGTATGGAATTATAACTGAAGTTTTAGAACTAGAGAGTACCTCTACCCAAAGCAATGCTGGATGGCCTTGGTCCCTGGCATTTAATCAGTATACTGCATCCATGGGAAAACCTTCTGAGATAAAAGATTTAAACATATCCACTGTAGTAATCCACGAGAATCAGGTATGTGAGGAGTAAGAATAGCAAGAGCAGGAACTGTGAACACTTCAAGGAATCTGAGGAGAAGAAATCAATGTAAAGTGCTTAGTCATCAACAGGATGGCTTATGAGAGACCAGATGTAATTAGTGTCTGAACCTCCCCTGGTGTATATGAACGCCAGGGAGTCTGTGATAACTTAAGTGAATCAGACTGTTGGTGTAATTTCACCCTGATACAGCCTGTAGAAGTGACCTGCCTTTGAGCTCGAGTTACTGTCAGACTTTCATTTGAATTCAAAGTGGACACTGCACTTCTTACCACAGCGGGGCCTTATACACCCCATACTAGTTCAGACTCTACCCAAACTCCAAACTTGGACCTAACGTAGTAAAGAATGTGACTGAACAACAGCTATTATTCAATCCAGAATGGTCTCTCAAACGTGTGGAGTTGATAATGCAAATTAACATCTCAAAAACCCAACCAGCCGGCTCCTCCTTCCTAAAAACTTCCTTTGAGGGCTGGACAACATGGTCACAAAAACAGGCATATCTCAGGAGCAGAACAAGAAAGGAAGGAGCCAGCTCTCCTGGTGCCTAAAAGCAGGAACACCAAGAAATCAGTTTCCTCAAGTCATTTTCCAAGCTGGTTGGCTGAACCCTCAGGCAATGGCTGGTAAAGGGTGCTTAACTGCCGGTGGTAAATTAACCCAAGCAAGGAAGGTGATTTTCGTTATTTATAGCTATCCCTTTTCCTACTGAGATTTGGATCAGTGATTGTCCCAGTCTGAGGCGGTTGGATTCTGCTTAAAAGAGGTAGAGAGAGAGACCCCCTCAGAGCACAGCAGCAGGCTGTAGGATTTTGAGCATTAATTTTGTTTCAAGTAGCAGAAACCTGATCCCAGTTTCTTCTGAGGCACTGCAATGAATTTAGGCTCTTCTCTCAAGATTTCCCCTCCATTATCTTCTGCCCTGAACACAGTCCACAGCTTGATCTTAGCTAGGGGCAAGGTGGGTGAGGTTTTATGGACCAGGAGAGACATTCCTGCTTGCCACACATCTGAGAAATCAGGTGCTTTGGAGGGAGAGGGAGAGGTTAGATTCCCTGAGGTCTCTACATTTCAGAACAAACATCTGCCTCAAGTATGACCTGAACCTCTGTCAGATACACTTGTAAAGTGTGTCTGAATTTGCAGTGTGAGCCCAGCACATCCCTCTGGCAGGGAGGGATGGTCATGGACAGAAAGCAGTTCCTGTTCCCCATAACAAACATCTAACTGGCATATTAGGAACAAGATTAGGAGTTTTAAATGGAATTGATTCAGAAATACTGATGAATAAACTGGCTGCTGCAGCAGGTAGCCTAACAAAATTGAAGCAGCCTTTATAGTAATCTCTATTGGCATTAGGAACTAGCCAGTGACAGATTTCAAAAGTACTGCCAAAGTAAAGAAGTATGAAGAGGCCGGGGACCAAGACCACAAATTGATAGTAGAAGCACTTAGTATAGTTCAAGATAATGTGTCTTTAGCTTTCAGTTGTATACAAGCACAGTTATGGATACAAGCAACAGCAGCTCTGATCATATAGGAAAGGGGTGAAGGTAATTGTCCAGCTGAAATTCGGAAAATTGAGTGGGATAATGCAATTGATTTTGAAAGGAAGTTTCAATCCTGGTGGACTATGGTGAATTTCACCTATGATCCTGTTTCTAATGTGGCCGCTGCCTTTGTGCTTACCATACGTAATGCCACTGTTTATGTTATCCATTCCATCGTTGCCCTAGGATTAAACCATGAAGAAACAACAGTCTATCCTTCAGAACATAGAGTATGGGCACGAAAAGATGAATGAAAAGTGGCAGACAGTAAACTTAGAATCCTGCATTACTAGAGAACAAATGAGATTCATTTGTGAAAGCAATAGTGCTAATGCCCAGGATGTGTTTGGACACTGAACAGGATATTTGCCACTTTGAAATTCATCCAGTCACTGACCAGAAAACTGTGCTCGTATATACTGCAAAAGGGCGTATGTTTGAGAACTGCTTGTGCTACTGTACAACTTGATAGCAATGATGTTATTCTGTTTAGTAGAAACCATTCTAATCTCTGTATTTGTAATTTTGTTAAGATTATTGGGTGTGATTTTTCGTATTTGGTACCAGTAACATCCCACCAGCTGATTACAGCCAATTACACAGTGTATCACAGACTACTACCTACCCCTATTGGGGCGAACCTTACATTGGTAAAACAATTAATTAAGCACCAAGATCTAATAGAAGTCTTGAAAGAAATCCAAGAAAGTGGAAAGAAAACCTTAATTACTGTCCAACATGATACAAAGGAGATAACCAGAGTTCTACAAAGAATAAAATAAAATATGGATCATCACTGGTGAGATGTGATCTTTGGGTGGTCACCAACTGCAAATGGAATCTTTAATAAGTTGTGCCACCCTATTGTAGTTTTACTAATATTAGTTGGGATAAGCTTAAGATTATCTATTACATTGTTAATTTGGAACTGGAGAATACTACAACGAATGGCTGTACTAACCTCTTTATCAAACGTACATAGTGAAGCATTAAAAGACACTTATTGTCATGAAAGTTTTCATTAAGTAAAAGAATTTACTTATTTCCTAGGAAAGGGGGGAATGAGACAGAGTAGGGATCCATCCTGAATTAGGCGAAGTGTCTAACGACTGTGAAAAGTCAAACGGCCAAAGCTGAAGGAAAAACTCGCATGCCGAGACAGCAAGGAGACAGAGAAAGAAAAACAGAAAAGACCACGAGGTCAATTTGTCCCGACCTAGAAATTCCTTTGATAAAGAAGAACTGGTTCTAAGTGTCATGCAGGATGAATATTATGAACTTATTGTGAAACTGTATGCATATGCATTTGGAAGGGGGATAAAAGGAGGTCTGAAATCTTCAGGGGTACGCATGCCTTCTGAGGAGAATTTTTCTCCGTGTGCGTCCGGCGCTGTAAATAAACATACCGAGCTTTACAACTTTTATAAAGTTGTGAGGTTTCTTCTTTTCTCCGCAAAACACAGTAGACTTTCAAAAGAAGCTGTTTGAGGGAAAGGTGAACTAAACACTCACCCTTTTCTCTTCCAGCAAGTGCAAATTTGGACAGAGCAATAGATGAAGATCAGCTCCAAGACAAGCAGGCCTGCCAGTAACCATTGCCAGAAGCCTGTTCCCTGACAGAAACCCCTTCCAAGGCCCTTCTGGGCATCAGGAACATGTGCTGTGGTTCCAGTTGCACCTGTGGGAGCAATGGGGAGCGTCAGCCCGTGCTGTGCTGCACTGCTGAGCTGGCAGCACAGTGGATGCGGGCAGGACGTTCTCTGTTTGCCCCAGAGTTGGGGCCTGCAGGCACCTTGCCGCCCCTTGGCACAGGCTGTGCCACCCAACAACGCCCAGCAGGCCGGGAGGAGAGCCCGGGGGCGGCGCAGCTGCTTGGGCAGTGGCTGCTTGGAGGGACACGGGCCAAAGCCATCCCTGAGCAGCCACTGCCAGCCCTGGCCCTCCCTGCCCTGTGACAGCTCCCCCAGCCCCAGGGCACAGAGTCAGGCCCTGACAGGAGCCAGTGCAGCCCCTGCCCATTCGGGAGCCAAGCCTGGCTCTGGCCCTGGGCTCACAGCAGGGCTCCCGCTCGGGGCTGCTCCTGTGCCTTGGGCCTCTGGGCACTCAGGGCCAGCTCCAGGGCAGCTGCAGCGGGAGAGACGTTGGTGCACGAGTCCCTTTTTCCCCGGGGCTCTGAATGAGCTCCAGAGGCCTCAAGGCCTCAAGAGGCACCTCCAGCTTTGGCTGCGGTTAGGCCGTGCAAGGGCAGGCCCTGGGGGAAGAGCTGCAGCCACCCAGCCCTGCTGAGCCCAGCACAGCAATTACCTTCTGAGCCTGTGCCCATGCCCATGCCTGTGTTTGACTTGGCCTTCCTTCCTGCAGCAGGGGCTGCCAATCGACCTCTGCTTCTTTGGGGAAACACCTCCTTCTGTCCTGCCTTTTGGCCCATCACTGGAGAAACAAAAAGTACACCTTACAAATGGAACAGTTATCCATTACTTTGATGGCATCTTCAGGACGTCATGCTTATGCAAAATCGGGTAAACTCAACAAATCATCGAGGCTTTTTCCACTGGGCCAGGGCCCACCCTCCTCCAAACATCTGCCAGTGCTGAGCAGAAGTTGTGAGTGGATCATGCAGGGCGAGGCCACACACATACATGGCTCTGTTCTGGCCCCTGGTGTGATGCCCCCCTGGCTGAGCTTTGGGCTCTGAGCTGGCAGCTCTCCCAGGGGAAAGGCCTTGACCTACCCTCACCATCTCCCAGAGGCTCAATCCTGAACGTGGGCTGGGAAGCCAGATCACCTTTACCAACAGGCTCAGCTGCAAAGAAAGGCAGGACACAACAGCTCCAATGGCACTGCTGAAGATTCTCCTTCAGGCTCGAGTGGCAGTGAGGGCACCTGGGCGATTGGTGCCATCCAAGGCACTCCCTTGGCTCTGCCTTCCACTCAGGAGCAGGGCCAGGGGCACCTCGTGCCTGCAGTGGCCCCACACTGGGATGGAAGGAGCCCCATGCGGGGTAGTTGGGGCAGAATGGACTCCCTGGAGCTGCCAGCAGCTCCAAACCCAGCCCCAGGCAGGGCCAGGGCTTGGCAGTGGCAGCAGGAGCAGCTCAGGCTCCCTGGGGGCAGCAAAGGAGCTGAGAAAGGCTCAGCCCTGGGGCACAGCCCTGGGCCCAGCCCCTTCCCTCTCTGCTCTTCTCTGTGGCTGCACAGAGCACACAGAAGGACACAGTGGCATTGCACACAGGAGGAGGATGGACAGATAAATACTCCTTCCTCCCACTGACAGCGATCCTGTGGGATCACTCAGGGCTCCAGAAGGGAGCAGGGTAAGGTTTCCAGAACTGATCAACCTTCAGTGAAGTTTAAGGGAACTGGCTCATGAGTAAGCCCTTGCCACACTGCCACCGATTATTCTGTCAGGAAAGGTACATTGAGAACTTGCCTTCAGCATCTGGTAAGGTCTTCAAAGTACCATTCACCAGCATTTCCAACTAATCCAAGTCACATGCCAGTCGAGAAGGGAGCACAGATGCTACAGAACCATTTCCATTGTGTGCTGGGATCCCCTTCTCCCTTGGGGAATTGGGCACTGCAAGGGGGTGGGGTAAGGCTGTGGGAGCCTGTGCCTCCTGGTCACTCTCCACGTTATTTGCAGGTGCTGTGCAACATGCCTGGAGGGGCAGCTGGAGCAGCCCAGGGCCCTGGGGCTCTCTCCCTCCCACACAGGAAAGCCTCACTAAATGCTTGGGGAAATCTGCAGTGCCACAGCTGTCGCTCCCAACCTCCGTCCCTCCCTCCTGCTTGCCCACCTGCCCATGGAACAGCTCCCACAGCCCAAGGGGCACATGGCCAGGCCCTCTCAGGACACACTGGAGCCTTGCTCTCCCCCTCTGCCCTTTCCCCACCATGGGCACCCCGTGCAGCCGCTCCCAGGTTTCGGGACGTGTCTCCCACGGAGGGAGCCCAGCAGGACAGCTCAGTACCCGAGTGCCCTGAGCCTGCTCGGGACAATTCCTCTGGGCTGTGCCCGTCTTGTCCGGGCTGTGCCCGCAGTGCCAAGCAGCAGAGAGGGCAGCTCAAGCCTCAGCAGGGCTCAGGCCCAGAGGCACAGCAATTACCTCCTGTGGCTGTGCCTGGCATCACCCTCCTTCCTGCAGGAAAAGCCGCCTTCCACAGAGCCTCTCTGTCCATCCCTTGAGAAAGGAAGAGGCTTGGTGGGATCAGATGGAATCATTGCTCATCCAGGTGGTTGCCTCTTCAGAAGGCAATACTTGTCCACAACATGGATAAGAATCAGGAAAATCCTGATCCCCACAGGCCTTTGGGGCTTCCTATGGCCCTCCCTCTGCCAAGCAGCCACACCTCAGGATGTGCTCAGACACCGGGAAAATGCAGGGGATCCATGGTGCAGTTTGGGCTGCATGGCAGCTGATGCCCAATGCCTTCCTGCAGAGGCTGGGGAGAAGCTGCAGCCAGGCCAGGCTGGCAAACAGCCCTGCAGGGCGTGGATGCACCAGCAGGGCAGCGAGGCTGCCATGGATCCCTTCCCGCTGTGCCGGGCACGGCGTGTCCAGATGTGCAGCCAAAGCCCCCGGCTGCTGAGCACCAGGACAAGGCTGAGGGAAATGCTCTCACCATTCCCTTTGTGCAGTTCCGTCACCATGTTATTTGGCTCATGCGCTTTCTTGTGCCCTGTGGCTTTGTTCTTCCCTCTCAGAGGACCTTAAAAGAAAGTGGTTCCATTTCCTATGAATGGATCCCACAGAAGAAGGGCTCCGCCTGTGGGGTCAGCAGGGACGCAC
>NW_026993789.1:0-10130 GCF_028769735.1 Zonotrichia leucophrys gambelii
TTTCCAGGCTACCCAGAACTTGAAATGTCAGCAAAGGGTGGGGACCAAAGGCTAACTAATAGGGAAAGGGTAAAAAAATCCCAAGAAAAAAATGACCGAAGGTTTAAAAAAATTCCCAAAAAAAAATAGGGAACTGACCTGTTGAAGCCTTCAGGGAAAACACGGCCGCTGATTTCATAGGGCCTTCAAGTTAATTGACCCCGGGACCTTCCCCCCCTTTTTCACCTTTCGGCACCCCAGGGTGAAATTTTGAGCATGAAATCCCCAATTTCCCTTTATTCTCTTCTGACTTGACGAGAGAAATTCAGCAACGAAGTACCTGTTACTGATGTGATACCCCGGGAACCAAACCCGGTTGACCTTCATTTTGTTCAAAAACAGCTAGCAATCTAAGGGGGCAAGTCCCTTTTTTTCAGACAATTTTCTTGTTTTACAACCTCTCTGATCCGGGGAAACTTTTTCATTACTTTCCTCTAAAAGCAAAAACCATTAACTGTCCCGTCCTACTGCTGCAAATAAACCCTTTGCTTCCCAAACAAAAACGGGAAATTGAAGACAAGACCCTGGGGCTATGAGCAGAAAAGGGGGACATTACCAGAAGCCCCCGTCGCAGTGCACTGTGACCGGCACAATCGCCTTTTCTCGAAAAAGCCCTTTTCCCCCGGGAGCCGGAGAGAGAGGCTGCCTCAAAGCTGAAAATGAACTGCACAACAATGGGAAGTGTGCACACTTGCAAACTGATAGAAAACAGTCCTTCTACTCTCCCACCTATTCCAAACACATGAAAATTCGGTTGGAAGGTTTTTGGGCAACTTTTGTTTTTCTTTTTTGCAAAAAAACTCACAAACCCTCCCAACATGTCAAACACGAGGGAGACGTTTTCTGTGCGGCAGAGTTTCTCCACGCCAGCATAGTGGAAAGGATTTTTTTAATGATGCAAAACCCCAAAAAACCTAAAACGAAATATGGATTCCCCGGCTAAGCGCCGGCCCGGGCACATTTTGTTAGAAATGTGGTTTTGGGTTTTGGGTTAGGGGGTTAGGGTTTGGGGTTGGGGGTTAGGGTTAGGGTTAGGGGGTTTGGGGTTTTAGGGTTAAGGGTTAGGGTTTTGGTTAGGGTTAGGGTTAGGGGTTTTAGGGTTAGGGTTTTGGGTTAGGGTTAGGGTTGGGGTTTGGTTAGGGTTAGGGTTTAGGGGTTTTTAGGGTTAGGGTAGGGTTAGGGTTTGGGTTAGGGTTAGGTTAGGGTTAGGGTTTGGGTTAGGGTTTAGGGTTTGGGTTTTGGGTTTGGGTTAGGGTTAGGGTTAGGGTTTGGGGTTTGGTTAGGGTTTAGGGTTAGGGTTAGGGGGGTTTGGGATTTGGGTTAGGGGTTTGGGTTTGGGTTAGGGTTTAGGGTTAGGGTTAGGGGTTTGGGTTAGGGTTAGGGGTTTGGGTTAGGTTAGGGTTAGGGTTTTTGGGTTAGGTTAGGGGTTAGGGGTTTGGGGGTTTGGGTTAGGGTTAGGGGTTAGGGTTAGGTTAGGGGTTTGGGTTAGGGGTTAGGGTTTGGGTTTGGGTTAGGGTTGGGTTTGGGTTTGGGTTAGGGTTAGGTTAGGGTTAGGGTTAGGGGGGTTTGGGGTTTGGGTTAGGGTTAGGGTTAGGGTTTGGTTAGGGTTAGGGTTAGGTTAGGGTTTAGGGGTTTGGGGTTTGGGTTAGGGTTAGGGTTTTTGGTAGGGTTTGGGGGTTTGGGTTAGGGGTTTGGGGGTTTGGGTTTGGGTTAGGGTTAGGGGTTTGGGTTGGGTTAGGGTTAGGGGGTTTTGGGGTTTGGGTTAGGGTTAGGGTTAGGGTTAGGGTTAGGGTTAGGGGGTTTAGGGTTAGGGTTAGGTTAGGGTAGGGTTAGGGGTTTGGGGTTTGGGGGTTTGGGTTAGGGGTTTGGGTTAGGGGTTTGGTTAGGGGTTTGGGGTTTGGGTTAGGGGTTTTTAGGGTTAGGTTTTGGTTAGGGTTGGGTTAGGGTTGGGGGAGGTTAGGGGTTTGGGTTAGGGTTTGGGTTAGGGGTTTGGGTTTGGGGGTTTGGGTTGGGTAGGGTTAGGGTTAGGGTTGGGTTAGGGGAGGGTTAGGGGTTTGGGTTTGGGTTAGGGTTTGGGGTTTGGGTTTGGGTTAGGGTTTTGGGTTAGGGTTTGGTTGGGTTAGGGGTTAGGTTAGGGTTTGGTTGGGTTAGGTTAGGGTTAGGGTTAGGGTTAGGTTTGGGGTTTTTGGGGTTTGGGTTAAGGGGTTTGGGTTAAAGGGGTTTGGGGTTTGGGTTTTAAAGGGGTTTGGGGTTAGTTAGGGTTAGGGTTAAAGGGTTAAGGGGTTTGGGTTAAGGGGGTTAAAGGGTTTTGGGTTTTAGGGTTTAGGGTTAGGGTTAGGGGTTTGGGTTAGGGTTAGGGTTGGGTTTTGGGTTAGGGTTTTGGGTTAGGGTTAGGTTAGGGTTAGGGTTTTGGTTAGGGTTAGGGTTAGGGTAAAGGGGTTTGGGAAACGGGGTTTTGGGATTTGGGAAAGGGTTTTGGGTTAGGGAAAAGGGGTTTAAAGGGTTTTGGGTTTGGGTTTGGGTTTTGGGTAAAGGGTTTTAAAGGTTAAAGGTTTTGGGTTAGGGTTAGGGTTTGGGTAAAGGGTTTAAAGGGTTAAGGGGAAGGGAAAGGGGTAGGTTTGGGGGTTTGGGATAAAGGGGTTTTGGGTAAGGGTTAGGGTACGGGATAGGGTTAGGGTTTTGGGGTTTGGGGTTTTGGGGTTTGGGGGTTTGGGTTAAAAGGTTTTGGGTTTAGGGATAAAAATTTTATAGGTTAGGGGAAGGGTTAAGGGTTAGGGTTAGGGTAAAGGATAGGGTTAAAGGGTTGGGGTTTGGGGATAGGTTAGGGGGGTTGTGGTACGGGAATAACGGGGGAAAACTTGGGATTTGGTGAAAGGAAAGGGAAGGGAACGGGGTAAAAAGGGTTTGGTTGGGGAAAGGGAAATTGGAAAGGGATCGGGGCGGGAACGGGGAAAGGGAAAGGGAAAAAAGGAAAGGGAATTAAAGGGCGGGGAAAGGTGACTTTCTGGGCGGGAATTAAGGAAATTTTAAGGGGAACGGGTTGGGAAAGGGAACGGGCGGGAACTTTTAAAAGGGAACTTAACCGGGGGAATTTTTTGGGTAAATTGGAAAAGGTAAAAGGGAAAAAGGGAACGGGTTTAACTTTAAACCCTTGGGAAATGGAACTGGAACGGGGAACTTGAACTTTTTAAAAGTTTAAAGGGAACGTTGTAAATTTTGGGAAATTAACGGGGAACGGGGAAAAGGGGGGTTTAAATTGAACTTTTTTAAAGGGGAAAATTAACTTTAACTTTAACGGTAACTGGGGAAAGGTAAAAGGTGAACTTTTGGACTTAACTTTTAAATTTAACTTTAACTTTAACGTGAAATTTTTAAAATTGGAAAGGGAAAATTTAACTTGGGGAAATTTTTAAATTTTAAATTTTAATTTAACTTTAAAGTTGAAAATTTTTAAATTTTAAATTTTTAAAATTTAAAAACTTTTAACGTTAAAAATGGGAAAATTTTAAATTTAACCGGTTTAAATGTAACTTTTTAAAGGGTTAAATTTAAAGTTAAATTTAAAATGGAAATGGGAACGGGGAACTTAAATGAACCGTAACGTTAACGTTAACTTTAACTGGAAATTTAACTGGAAAAATTTTAAATTTTAAATTAACTTTTGAACGGGAAAGGGGAACGGGTTTAAATTAACTTTTTTAAAATTTAACTGTTTTACTTTAACTTTAACTTTAAATTTAAATTTAACGTTAACTTTTCTTTAAAATTTAACTTTTTTTTGAAAGGGGAAATTTTTAAAATTAACGTTTAACTGGAAAATTTAACGGGGGAACCTTTTAAATTTAACGTAACTGTTTAAATTTAACCCTTTTTCTTTAACTTTAAAACTTTTTAAACTTTAATTTCTTTTAACTTTTAAAGTGTTAACTTGGGGAAAATTTAAATTTTAAATTAACTGAAATTTTAAATTTAAAATTTTAAATTTTAAAGGGAACCGTTTTAAATTTAAAATTTAAATTGAACTTTAACTTTTAACTTTAACTTTAACGGGAACTTTTAAATTTAAAAATTAAATTTAACGTTTTAAATTTAACTTTAACTTTAACTTTTAACCCTTTTTTTTTAACTTTAAATTGAACTTAACTTTTTAAATTTAACTTTAACGGAAAATTTAACGTTAAAATTTTAAATTTAACTTTAACCTTGAATTTAAATTTAACTTTAACTTTTAAAGTTTAAACTTTAACTTAACTTTAACTTTAACTTTAACGAACTTTAACTTTTAACTTTAACGGGAACTGTAAAATTGAACGTTAACTTTAACTTTAAAAATTAACTTAACTTTTAAATTTTTCCTTTTAAATTTAACTTAACTGAAAGGTTTAACTTTAACTGTAACTTGAACTTTAAAAATTTTTTTTAACTTGAACTTTAACTTTTAAATTTTTAAAATTTTTAAAGGGAACTTTTAAATTAAATTTAACTTTTAATTTTAATTTTAAATTTAAAAATTTTAACTTTTTAAAGTTTAATTTTTTTTAACTTTTAACTTAAACTTTTTAACGTAACTTTAACTTTAACCCTTTTTCTTTGACCCTTTTAAATTTAACTTTTAACCTTTAAATTTGAACTTTAACTGTTAAAATTTTTAAGTTAAATTTAACTGTAACTTTTAACTTTTCGGGGAAATTTAAATTTAACTTTAACTTTAACTTGGAAATTAACTTTTAAAAGTAACTTTTAACTTTTTAAATTTTAACGTTTAAACTTGGGAAATTGAACTTTAACTTTAAAATTTAACTTTAACAAAAGGGTTTAAATTTAAAGTTAACTTTAACCTTTTAAATTTTAAATTTAAAATTTAACTTAACTTAAAATTTAACTTTTAAAATTTTAACCCTTTTAAATTTTAAAGTTAAATTCAAACTTAACTTTAACTTTTAAATTTAACGGGGAAATTTTTCTTTTTAAATTTGTAACGGTAACTTTAAACTTTAACTTTTTAAATTTTAAATTAAGAATTTAACCCTTTTTCTTTAACTTTAAAGGGGGCTTTTTCTTTTAAATTTTAAATTTTAAATTAAATTTTTAAATTTAACTTTAACTTTAAAAACCTTTTAACTTGAACTTTTAACTTTAAACCTTTTAAATTTAACTTTAACCTTTTAAACTTAACTTTAATTTAACTTTTAAATGTTTTAAATTTAACTTTTAAATTTAAAATTTAAAATGTAACTTTAACTTTAAAAAATTTAACTTTTGTTTAAATTAACTTTAAAAATTTTAACAATTTTAAAATTTAACTTTAACTGGGAACGTTTAAATTTTAAATTAAACTTTAACTTTAACTTTTAAAATTTTTTTTTTTTAAATTTAAAAATTTAAATTTTAAATTTTAAATTTAACTTTAAAATGTAACTTTTAAACTTGAACTTTAAAAATTAACTTTAAATTTAAATTAACTTTAACTTTAACTTTTAAATTTAACGGGAACTTTAACTTTAAAATTTAACGTTTAAATTAAAATTTTTCTTTAACTTAAAAGTTAAAAATTTTAAAATTTTAAACCCGAAAATTTTAACTTTTAAATTTAAAAGGAACTTTAACTTTAAATTTAAATTTAACTTAACTTAAACCCTTTTAAATTTAACTTTAAAGAACTTGAAAAGGGGAAAGGTAACTTAAAATTTAACGGGAACTTAACTTAACTTTTTAAATTTTTAAATTTAACTTTTAATTTTCTTAACTTTAACTTTAAAATTTAAATTTAACTTTTTCTTTAAAATTTAAAATTTAACGTAACTTTAACTTTAACTGGTTTAAATTTAAATGGGGTTAAAATTTAACTTTAACTGTAAAATTTTTTTTAAACTTTAACTTTAAAATTTAAGAAATTTAACTTTAACTTTAACTTTAAAATTTAACCCTTTTAAATTTTTAAAAATTTTTTTCCTTTTTAAATTTCAAATTCTTTTTAAATTTAAACTTTGAACCTTTAACTTTAAACGTTTAAAATTTTTAAATTAAAATTTAACTTTAAATTTAACTTTAACTTTAAAATTTTAAATTTAAAATTTTAATTTAACTTTAAATTAACGGGGAACTTTAACTTAAAATTAAAATTGTTAAAAAAACTTTTTGAAATTTAACTTTAAATTTAACCTTTAAATTTAACTTTAACCTTTTAAATTAACCTTGGGTTTAAATTTAACTTTAATTTAAATTTAACTTTAACTTTTTCTTTTTCTTTAAAACTTTAAAACTTTTTTAAAACCTTTTAAATTAACTTTAACTTTTTAAAGGGAAATTTAATTTAAAATGTTAACTTTAACTTGGGAAATTTTGGGGGTTGAAAATTTAAAGTTAAATTAACTTTTAAATTTTAAAAGTTTAACTTTTAACCTTTTAACTTTTAAATGAACTAACTTTAACTTTTTAAATTTTAAATTTAACTTTTAAATTAAATTTTTAAATTAAATTTTTAAATTTTAAATTTAACTTAACTTGAACCTTTTTTAAATTTAACTTTTTAAATGTAACTTTTTCTTAAAATTTTTAAATTAACTTTTAAAGTTAACTTTAAATTTAACTTTAACTGGTTTAAATTTTAACTTTTAACGTTAACTTTAACTTTAAATTTTAAATTTTTAAATTAAAATTTTTCTTTAAAAATGAACAAATTTAAATTTTGTTAAATTTAACTTTAACTGGAACGTTAACTTTAACCCTTTTAACTTTAAAATTTAACCTTTTTCTTTTTTAAATTTAACTTTAACTTTAACTTAACTTTAACTTTTAAATTTAACTTTAACCTTAACTTTAAAATTTGAAAATTTAACTTTTTAAATTAACTTTAAATTTAACTTAAACTTTTTAAAGAACTTTAAAACCTTTTTAAAGTGAAGCGTTTAAAATTTTTAACTTTTAAATTTAATTAAAATTTAACTTTTATAATTAACTTTAACTGTTTAAATTAAATTTAAAAAATTTAACTTGAACTTTTAAATTTAAATTTTAAATTTTTAAATTTAACTTTTTTAAAAATTGAAAAGTTAACCTTTTTTCGAATTTAAAATTTAACTTTAACCCTTTAACCCCTTTTAAATTAACTGAACGTTAACGTTAACTTAACTGTAACTTTTTAAATTTTAACGGTTTAACTTTAAATTTAAACTTAAATTTTAACCTTTTAAATTTAAATTTAAAATTTAACTTTAAACTTTTAAATTTAACTTTAACTTGGGGAACGTTAACTTAAATTGAAAGTTTAACTTTTAAATTTAACTTTAACTTTAACTTTAACTTTTAACATTTAACTTTAAATTTAAAATTTTTAAATTTTTTTAAAATTTAACCTTTTTTTTAACTTTAACTTTTTAACTTTAACTTTAAAATTTAAATTTAAAAGTTTTAACTTTAACTTTTTTCTTTAACGTGAACTTTAACTTTTAACTTTTAAATTGAACTTTAACTTTGGGAAAATTTTTAAATTTTGAACTTTAAAATTTAACTTAACTTTTAACGGGTTTTAACTTTTAAATTTTAAATTTAACTTGAACTTTTAACTTTAACTTTTTAAAATTGGTTTAAATTTAACTTTAACTTTGATTTTTTAACTTTTAAATTTAAATTTAACTTAAAAGTTAACCCTTTAAAAAGTAAAACTTTAACTGGACGCTTTTAAATTAAACGTTTAAATTTAACTTTAACTTTTAATTTTTAACTTTAACTTTTAACTTTAACTTTAACTTTTTAAATTTAACCCTTTAAATTTAACTTTTAAAATTTAACCTTTAAATTTAACTTAAATTGTAACTTTAACTTTTTAAAATTTTTAAAATTTAACTTTAACTTAACGGTTAAATTTAAAACTTTTTAACTTTTAACTTAACTTAACTTAAAATTTAACCAATTTTTTAACTTTTTAACTTTAACGTTAATTTAACTTTAACTTTTAAATTTTAACCTTTAAAGTTAACCTTTAACTTAACCAACGTAATTTTTAACTTTAACTTTAACGTTAAAATTTAACGTTTTAAAATTTTAACTTTAAATTTAACTTTTTAAATTTAACTTTAAATTTAAAATTTAAATTTAAATTTAACTTTTTCTTTAACTTAACTTTTAACTTTTAACCGGGAACTTTAACTTTAACGGGGTTTAAAGGTTTAACGTTTTAAATTTTAACTTTTTTTTAACTTTAACTTTAACCGTTTAAATTTAAAACTTTAACTTTAACTTTTTAAATTTAACGTTAAAGGGAAAAGAAATTTAAATTTTAACAAACGGGTTTCTTTTTAAAGTTTAAAAATTTAAAACTTTAAATTTAACTTTTAACTTTAACGGTAACTTTAACTTTTAACTTAACGGAACGTTTAAATTTTTTAATTTTTAACTTTAACTTTAACTTTTAAATTAAAACTTTTTAAATTAACTTTAACTTTAACTTTTTAAATTTTGAAAAGTAACTTAAATTTAAAATAATTAAAAGGTTTAAATTTAACTTTAACTTTTCCCTTTTAAATTTAAAATTTTAAATTTAAATTTAACACTTTTTTGAACTTTAAATTAATTTTTAAATTTAACTTTAAATTTTTAAATGAACTTTAACTTTTAAATTTAACGGTTTTTTTTAACGAAAAATTTAACTTAACTGTAAATTTTTAAATTTTTTTCGTTAAAATTAACTTTAACTTAACTTTAACGTTAACTTTTAACGGAACTTTAATTAACTTGAACGTTTTAAATTTTAACCTGAACTGGGAAAGGGTGAAGTTGTGTGTTTAACTTTTTAACTTTAATTAACTTAAAATTTAAAATTGAAAATTTAACGTTTAATTTTTTAAATTAAATTTAAATTTAACTTTAACTTTAAATGTTTAAATTTAAAATTTAACTTTAAATTAACTTTAACGGTAACTTTTAAAGGGAACTTAACTTTTTAACTTTAACTTTTAAATTTTTCTTTTAAATTTTAAATTAAACTTTAACTTTTAAATTTTTAAATTTTAAATTTTAAATTTTAAATTAACGGAACTTTAACTTTAACTTTAAACTTTAACTTGAAATTTAACTTTTAAATTTTTAAATTTAAAAAATAACGTTAAATTTAACTTTAAAATTTTAAATTTAACTTAATTTTAAATTTAAAATTTAACTTTAAATTTTAAATTTAACTTTAACTTTAACCCTTTTAAAGTTAACTTTTAAATTTAAAATTTAAATTAACTTTAACTTTAACTTTTAAATTTAACGTTAACTTTAACTTAAAACTTTAACTTTAACTTTAACTTTAACTGAACTGTAACTTGGGGAAATTTAAAGAATTTTAAATTAACCCTTTTAAAGGGTTTAAATTTAACTTGAACTTTAACTTTTTTAAAAATTTTAAATTTAACTTTTAAAATTTAAAATTTTTCTTTAACTTGTTTAAATTTAACTTTTAAAGTGCGAACTTTTTAAATTGGGAAATTTTAAATTTAACTTTTAAAAATTTTAAACGTTTAACTTTAAAATTTAATTTAACTTGAACTTTAACTTTTAAATTTAACTTTAACCCTTTTAAATTTTTAAATTTTAAATGGAACTTTAACCCTTTTTCTTTAAACCCCCCCCCCCCCCCCCCCCTACCCCCCCCCCCACACCCCCACCCCCCCCCCCCACCCCCCCCCCCCCCCCCCAACACACCCCCCCCCACCCCCCCCCCCCCCCCCACACCCCCCACCCCCCCACCCCCCCACCTCCCCACCCACCCCCCCCCCCCCCACCACCCCACCCCCCCCCCCCCACCCCACACCCCCCCCCCCCCCCCCCCCCCCCCCCCACCAACCCACCACCAACACACCCACCCCCACCACCCACCCACACCCCCCAACCAACCCCCCCCCCCACCCCACCCAAACCCACCACCACCCCCCCCCCCCCCACCCCAACACACACCCCACTCCCCACACCCACCCCAACCCCCCCCCACACCCCACCCCCCAACCCCCCCCACCACACCCACACACCCACCCCCACCCCACCCACCCCCACCCCACCCCCCACCCCCAAAACCCCACACACCCACCCAAAACCACCCACCCCACCCC
>NW_026993790.1:0-10118 GCF_028769735.1 Zonotrichia leucophrys gambelii
CTGTGGCTGGGGAGTTGGCCCTCTGGCTCCTGAAAATCCACGTACGCAGGATGGTTCCCCCATGAAAGGTGGCACAGTGCCAAGTCGGGCTGGTTTGGAAAAGCAAGTGGTTTTTGCAATCTCCAGCCCGAAGGGGCTTTTATTTTTAATTCCAGGGAAATGAGCCGTAGTTTTTGTTTGGGCCGTGGGGGATGGCCGGGGGCTCCCGAAAATCCCTTTATCTCAGGATGGTTCCCCGATGAAAGGGCACCATTACCGAGTGGGGGTGGTTTGATTTACCCCAAATGGCTGCTGCAATGTGCCAGCCAGTGATGGGAGGTCAGTTTTTACTTCCCGGGGAAAAGGGGGTGTAGATGGTTTTTGGGGGTTTTTGGCTGGATGGCCAGCAGGCCCCTGAAAATGCCAAAACGCTGCATGGCCCCACCCAAGGGGGCACCCGTGCCAAGCGGGCTGGTTTTATAGAGGGAGTGGGTCCCGCATTCTGCCCGCCAAAAAAGGGGTGGTTTAAGTTTTTTTTGCCAGGGAAAAGGGCCGTGTTTGTGTTCGGGGGCCCGTGGCTGGGAGTGCCGGCTGGCTCCTGAAAAACCCGATACGCGGATGGTTACCAGATAAAGGGGCACCCGTGCCCAGCGGGCTGGGTTGAAGAGGGAAGTGGCTCCGCAAACTGCCAGCCAGATGCGGGCAGGTCATTTTTTCTTCCCGGAAAAAAGGGGCCCTAGTTTGGTTTGGGGGCCCGGGGCTGGGGGTGGCCGGCTGGGTCCTGAAAATCAGATACGCGGATGGTTCCCGAGAAAGGTGGGGACCCGTCCCAAGTCGGGTGGTTTGCAGAGGGAATGGCTCCTGCAATCTGCCAGCCCGATGAGGGCAGGTCGGTTTTATATCGAGGGAAAAAGGCCCTGTTTTTGTTCGGGGGGGTGTGGTGGGAGTGGCGGCGGCTCCTGAAATCCACGATTGCAGGATGGCTCCCCGATGAAAGGGGCACCGTGCCAAATGGGTGATTTTGAGGAAGTGGCTCCCGCAATCTGCCACCCGATGCGGGGAGGGCAGTTTTATTCCGGGGAAAAAGGGGGTAGTATTTGTTTGGGGACCTGGTGGGAGTGGCCGCCTGGCTCCTGAAAAACCCCGGTTACAGGGGTGCCCAGATGAAAAGGGGGCACCAGTGCCCAGTCAGGGGTTTGAAGAGAATGGCTCTGCAATTTTGCCAGCCAGAAGCGGGGTAACTGAGTTTTGTTTGCCAGGGAAAAGGGGCCCTAGTTTGTGTTTTGGGGGGTTGGGTGGCAGTGGCCCGGTGGCTCCCTTAAAGCCAAATGTGGATGGGGAGCCGGTGGCCCCCCAAGTCGGGTGGGTTTAAAAAGGGGGGAAATGGCCCCGAATCCGGAAGGGGGCGGGGGGTTTTGTTTTTCCAAAAAAGGCCGGTTTTTTGGGGGAAAGGGGGGGGGTGGCCCCGAAAAAATACGGGAAATTTGGGTTTTTAAAAAAAGGGCCCGTCCCGGGCCCGGGGGTTTAAAAAAGTGTCTCCCGAAGACCAGAAAAGGGGGGGGGAGGGGGGGAAAAGGGGGGTTGGTTTTTGGGGGGGCCCGTCTGGGATGGGGGGCCCGAAAACCCCGAACGCAGGAGGTTCCCCAAAAAGGTGCCCGCCAAAAGGGGGGAGAAACAACTTGAATTTACCCCGGACGGGCGGCGTTTTTTGGGAAAAACTAGAGTTGGGGACCTTTCTAGGGCCGGCTGGCCCTGAAATTAAAAAGGATGGTTTCCCCCCCCAAAGGTGGACCCGGCGGCGGGGGTTTTATAAAATTTTTCAACCCGGCAGGGGGGTGGGAAATTTTTTTTCGGGAAGGGGTGGGTTTTTTTGGGGTTTTTTGGGGGGGGGGGGCCCGAAAAATATGAGGGGGTTCCCGATGGAAAATTCCCAGTGCCCAGGGGTGGGTTTATTTTTGGGGAAATGTCTCGAAACCAAAAAGGGGGGGGGTGGGAGGGAAAAAGGGGCCGGGGTGTTCGGGGGTGTGGGGGAGGGCCCCCGGGGGCCCCAAAACCACAAGAGGAGGTTCCCCCCCGGGGTGGGGCCGTGGGGAGTGGGGGTGGCTCCTGAAAAACCCACCCCCCCCCCCCCCCCCCCCCCCCCCCCCCCCCCCCCCCCCCCCCCCCCCCCCCCCCCCCCCCCCCCCCCCCCCCCCCCCCCCCCCCCCCCCCCCCCCCCCCCCCCCCCCCCCCCCCCCCCCCCCCCCCCCCCCCCCCCCCCCCTTTTTTTTTTTTTTTTTTTTTTTTTTTTTTTTTTTTTTTTTTTTTTTTTTTTTTTTTTTTTTTTTTTTTTTTTTTTTTTTTTTTTTTTTTTTTTTTTTTTTTTTTTTTTTTTTTTTTTTTTTTTTTTTTTTTTTATGGGGAAGTGTCCTGCAATCTGCCAGCAAACGGGGTGGTGAGTTTTTTTGACAGGAAAAGGGCCGTGTTTGTGTGGGGGCCTGTGGTGGAGTGGCCGGCTGGCTCGAAAATCACGATACACAGGTGGTTCCAGATGAAGGTGGCACAGTGCGAGTCGGCTGGTTTCATAGAGGAAGTGGCTCCTGCAATTCCGCCAATTACGGGAGGTCAGTTTACTTCCAGGGAAAAGGACGTAGTATTGTTTGGGGACATGTGTCGGAGTGGCGGCTGCTCCTGAAAATCACGTTTCGGATGGTTCCAGAGAAAGGTGGCACATGCCGAGTCGGGCTGGATTGATAGAGGAAGTGGCCTGCAATCTACCAGCCGAGGGCGGGTGGTTTTTTTTTCAGGGAAAGGGCCGTAGTTTGGTTAGGGTCTGTGGTGGAGTGGCCGTGTCCTGAAATCCAGATACGCGGTGGTTCCCAGATGAAAGGTGGTACCAGTGCGTCGGGTGGTTTGATAGAGGCAAGTGGTCCTGCAATCTGCCAGCCAGATGACGCAGGTCAATTTTACTTCCAGGGAAAAGGGCCGTAGCATTGTTTTTCGGGGCGGTGGTTGGGAGTGTCCGGCTTCCCCTGAAAATCCACGATACGCAGGATGGTTCCCAGATAAAGGTGGCACCAGTGTGAGTCAGGCTGGTTTGATAGAGGCAAGTGGCTCCTGCAATCTGCCAGCCAGAAGAGGGCAGTCAGTTTTATTCCAGGGAAAAGGGCCGTGGTTTGTGTTCGGGGCCTGTGGCTGAGAGTGGCGGGCTGGTTCCTGAAAATCCACGATACACAGGATGGTTCCCAGATGAAAGGTGGCACCAGTGCCAGTTGGGCAGGTTTGATATACGAAGTGGCTGCTGCAATGTGCCAGCCAGATGAGGGCAGGTCAGTTTTATTCCAGGGAAAAGGCCGTAGTTTTTTGGGGACTTGTGGCTGGGAGTGGCCGGCTGGCTCCTGAAAATCCACGATACGCAGGATGGTGCCCAGATGAAAGGTGGCACCAGAGCTCAAGTCGGGCTGGTTTGACAGAGGCAGTGGCTCCTGCAATCTGCCAGCCAGAATGATGGCAGGTCAGTTTTAATTCCCGGGAAAAGGGCCCTAGTTTTGTTTGGGGGCCGTGGCTGGGAGTGGCCGCCTGGCTCCTGAAAATCCACGATACACAGGGTGGTTCCCAGATGAAAGGTGGCACCAGTGCCGAGTCGGGCTGTTGATAGAGGCAAGTGGCTCCTGCAATCTGCCAGCCAGAACGGGGCGGTGAGTTTTGTTCCAGGGAAAAGGCCGTGTTTGTTTCGGGGGCCTGTGGCTGGGAGTGGCCGGCTGGCTCCTGAAAATCCACAATACGCAGGATGGTTCCCAGATGAAAGGTGGCACCAGTGCTGAGTCGGGCTGGATTGATAGAGTCAAGTGCTCCTGCAATCTGCCAGCCAGATGAGGGCAGGCAGTTTTAATTCCAGGGAAAAGGGCCATGGTTTTTGTTGCGGGCTGTTGCTGGGAGTGGCGGCTGGCTCCTGAAAATCCACGTACGCAGGATGGTTCCCAGACAAGGTGGTACCAGTGTCGAGTCGGGCTGGATTGATAGAGGCAAGTGGCTCTGCAATCTGCCAGCCAGAAGCGGGGTGGGTAAGTTTGTTTGCCAGGGAAAAGGGCCGTGGTTTGTGTTCGGGGCCTGTGGCTGGGAGTGGCCGGCTGGCTCCTGAAAATCCACGAACGCAGGATGGTGCCCAGATGAAAAGGGGCAGCAGTGCCAAGTCGGGCTGGATTGTAGAGGCAAGTTGTCCTGCAATTGCCAGCCAGAAATGGGCAGGTCTGTTTTAATTCCCGGGAAAAGGGCCATTGTATTTTGGGATTCTGGCTGGGAGTGGGGTGGCCCTGAAAATCCCAATAAGCAGGATGGGGTCCCAGACCCAAGGTGGCACCAGTGCCAAGTCGGGCTGTTTTGATAGAGGCAAGTGGCTGCTGCAAACTCCAGCCAGAACGGGGTGGGTTTTTGTTTGCCAGGGAAAAGGGCCGTGGTTTGTGTTGGGGGCCGTGGCTGGGATGGCCCGGGTGGCTCCCGAAAATCCCGATACGCAGGATGGTTCCAGATGAAAGGTGGGACCATGCCGAGTCGGGCTGGATTGATAGAGGCAAGTGCTCCTGCAATCTGCCAGCCAGAAGCGGGGCGGGTAGTTTTGTTTGCCAGGGAAAAGGGCCGTGGTTGTGTTCGGGGGCCTTTGTCTGGAGTGGCCGGTGGTCCTGAAATCCATGATCGAGATGGTTCCCAGATGAAAGGTGGCACCATTACCGAGTGGGCTGGTTTGATATTACCAAGTGGCTGCTGCAATGTGCCAGCCAGATGATGGGCAGGTCAGTTTTACTTCAGGGAAAAGGGCCGTAGATGTTTTTGGGGACTTGTGGCTGGGGAAAGGCCGCAGGCCCTGAAATCCACAATACGCTGGATGCCTCCCAGACCCAAGGTGGCACCAGGGCCAAGTCGGGCGGTTTGATAGAGGAAGTGGTCGCAATCTGCCAGCAGATGATGGGCAGGTCAGTTTTAATTCCAGGAAAAGGGCGTAGTATTTGTTTGGGGACCTGTGGCTGGAGTGGCCGGCTGGCTCTGAAAATCCACGATACGCAGGTGGTTCCCGATGAAAGGTGCACAGTGCCAAGTTGGGCTAGTTTGACGAGCCAAGTGGTTTCGGCAATTGCCAGCTAGAAGATGGGCAGGTCAGTTTTAATTCCAGGGAAAGGGGCGTAGTTGTTGTTGGGGGCTGTGGCTGGGAGTGGCGGCGGCTCCTGAAAAACACGATATGCAGGATAGTGCCCGATGAAAAGTGGCAGCAGTGCCAAGTCGGGCAGGTTTGATATTACCAAGTGGCTCCTGCAATCTGCCAGCAGAAGATGGGCAGGTCTGTTTTAATTCCAGGGAAAAGGCGTATTTGTATTTGGGGACTCTGGCTGGGAGTGGCGGCTGGCCCTGAAAATCCACAATACGCAGGATGGCTCCCAGACCAGGTGGCCAGTGGCAAGTCGGCTGGTTTGATAGAGGCAAGTGCTCCTGCAATCTGCCAGCCAGAAGCGGGGTGGGTGAGTTTTGTTTGCCAGGGTAAGGCCGTAGTTGTGTTGGGGGCCGGTGGCTGGGAGTGTCCGGCTGGCTCCTGAAAATCACGATACGCAGGATGGTTCCCAGATGAAAGGTGGCACCAGTGTCGAGTCGGGTGGTTTGATAGAGGGAAGTGCTCCTGCATCTGCAGCAGAAGATGGGCAAGTCAGTTTTACTTCCAGTGAAAAGGGCCGTGGTTTTTGTTGGGGGCCTGTGGCTGAGAGTGGCCCTCTGGTTCCAGGAATCCACGTACGCAGGATGGTTACCAGAAGAAAGGTGCACAGTGCAAGTCGGCAGGTTTGATATTACCAAGTGCTGCTGCAATCTGCCAGCCAGATGATGGGCAGGTCAGTTTTACTTCCACGGAAAGGGCGTAGATTGTTTTTGGGGACTTGTGGCTGGGTGGCCGCATGCCCATGAAAATCCACAATACGCTAGATGGTCCAGACCAAGGTGGCCCAGTGCCAAGTCGGGCTGGTTTGATAGAGGGAAGTGGCTCCTGCAATCTGCCAGCCAGAAGCGGGGCGGGTGAGTTTTTTTTGCCAGGGAAAAGGGCCGTGGTTTGTGTTCGGGGGCCTGTGGCTGGGAGTGGCCGGCTGGCTCCTGAAAATCCACGATACGCAGGATGGTTCCCAGATGAAAGGTGGCACCAGTACCGACTCGGGCTGGTTTGATAGAGGGAAGTGTCTCCTGCAATCTGCCAGCCAGAAGTGGGGCGGGTGAGTTTTCTTTGCCAGGGAAAATTGCCGTGGTTTGTGTTTGGGGGCCTGTGGCTGGGAGTGGCCGGCTGGCTCCTGAAAATCCACGATACGCAGGATGGTTCCCAGATGAAAGGTGGCACCAGTGCCAAGGATGGCTGGATTGATAGAGGCAAGTGGCTCCTGCAATCTGCCAGCCAGAAGATGGGCAGGTCAGTTTTACTTCCAGGGAAAAGGGCCGTGGTTTGTGTTCGGGGGCCTTGGCTGGGAGTGGCCGGCTGCCTCCTGAAAATCCACGATACGCAGGATGGTTCCCAGATGAAAGGTGGCACCAGTGCCAAGTCGGGCTGGTTTGATAGAGGCAAGTGGCTCCTGCAATCTGCCAGCCAGATGACGGGCAGGTCAGTTTTACTTCCAGGGAAAAGGACCGTAGTATTGTTTGGGGACCTGTGTCTGGGAGTGACCGGCTGGCTCCTGAAAACCCACGATATGCAGGATGGTTCCCAGATGAAAGGTGGCGCCAGTGCCGAGTCGGGCTGGTTTGATAGAGGGAAGTGGCTCCTGCAATCTGCCAGCCAGAAGCAGGCGGGTGAGTTTTCTTTGCCAGGGAAAAGGGGCCGTGGTTTGTGTTCGGGGGCCTGTGGCTGGGAGTGGCCGGCTGGCTCCTGAAAATCCACGATACGCAGGATGGTTCCCAGATGAAAGGTGGCACCAGTGCTGAGTCGGGCTGGTTTGATAGAGGCAAGTGGCTCCTGCAATCTGCCAGCCAGAAGATGGGCAAGTCAGTTTTACTTCCAGGGAAAAGGGCCGTGGTTTGTGTTCGGGGGCCTGTGGCTGAGAGTGGCGGGCTGGTTCCTGAAAATCCACGATACACTGGATGGTTCCCAGATGAAAGGTGGCACCAGTGCCAAGTTGGGCAGGTTTGATATTACCAAGTGGCTGCTGCAATGTGCCAGCCAGATGATGGGCAGGTCAGTTTTACTTCCAGGGAAAAGGGCCGTAGATTCTTTTTGGGGACTTTTGGCTGGGAGTGGCCGGCTGGCCCCTGAAAATCCACAATATGCTGGATGGCTCCCAGACCCAAGGTGGCACCAGTGGCAAGTCGGGCTGGTTTGATAGAGGCAAGTGGCTCCTGCAATCTGCCAGCCAGATGATAGGCAGGTCTGTTTTAATTCCAGGGAAAAGGGCCGTAGTATTTGTTTGGAGACGTGGCTGGGAGTGGCCGGCTGGCTCCTGAAAATCCACGATACGCAGGATGGTTCCCAGATGAAAGGTGGCACCAGTGCCGAGGCGGGCTGGTTTCATAGAGGGAAGTGGCTCCTGCAATCTGCCAGCCAGAAGCGGGGCGGGTGAGTTTTTTTTGCCAGGGAAAAGGTCCGTGGTTTGTGTTCGGGGGCCTGTGGCTGGGAGTGCCGGCTGGCTCCTGAAAATCCACGATACGCAGGATGGTTCCCAGATGAAAGGTGGCACCAGTGTCGAGTCGGGCTGGTTTGATAGAGGGAAGTGTCTCCTGCAATCTGCCAGCCAGAAGCGGGGCGGGTGAGTTTTCTTTGCCAGGAAAAGGGCCGTGGTTTGTGTTAGGGGCCCTGTGGCTGGGAGTGGCCGGCTGGCTCCTGAAAATCCACGATACTCAGAATGGTTCCCAGATGAAAGGTGGCACCAGTGCCAAGACTGGCTTGATTGATAGAGGCAAGTGGCTCCTGCAATCTGCCAGCCAGATGACGGGCAGGTCAGTTTTACTTCCAGGGAAAAGGGCCGTAGTTTGTGTTTGGGGCCCTGTGGCTGGGAGTGGCCGGCTGGCTCCTGAAAATCCACGATACGCAGGATGGTTCCCAGATGAAATGTGGCACCAGTGCCGAGTCGGGCTGGATTGATAGAGTCAAGTGGCTCCTGCAATCTGCCAGCCAGATTACGGGCAGGTCAGTTTTACTTCCAGGGAAAAGGACCGTAGTATTTGTTTAGGGACCTGTGTCTGGGAGTGGCCGGCTGGCTCCTGAAAATCCACGATACGCAGGATGGTTCCCAGATGAAAGGTGGCACCAGTGTCGAGTCTGGCAGGTTTGATATTACCAAGTGGCTGCTGCAATGTGCCAGCCAGATGATGGGCAGGTCAGTTTTACTTCCACGGAAAAGGGCCGTAGATTGTTTTTGGGGACTTGTGGCTGGGAGTGGCCGCCTGCCCCATGAAAATCCACAATACGCTGGATGGCTCCCAGACCCAAGGTGGCACCAGTGCCAAGTCGGGCTGGTTTGATAGAGGGAAGTGGCTCCTGCAATCTGCCAGCCAGAAGTGGGGCGGGTGAGTTTTCTTTGCCAGGGAAAAGCGCCGTGGTTTGTGTTTGGGGGCCTGTGGCTGGGAGTGGCCGGCTGGCTCCTGAAAATCCACGATACGCAGGATGGTTCCCAGATGAAAGGTGGCACCAGTGCCAAGACGGGCTGGATTGATAGAGGCAAGTGGCTCCTGCAATCTGCCAGCCAGATGACGGGCAGGTCAGTTTTACTTCCAGGGAAAAGGGCCGTAGATTGTTTTTGGGGACTTGTGGCTGGGAGTGGCCGGCTGGCTCCTGAAAATCCACAATACGCTGGATGGCTCCCAGACCCAAGGTGGCACCAGTGCCAAGTCGGACTGGTTTGAGAGAGGCAAGTGGTTCCTGCATTCTGCCAGCCAGAAGGTGGGCATGTCAGTTTTAATTCCGGGGAAAGGGGCCGTACTCTGTGTTTGGGGGCCTGTGGCTGGGAGTGGCCGGCTGGCTCCTGAAAATCCACGATACGCAGGATGGTTCCCAGATGAAAGGGGGCACCCGTGCCGAGTCGGGCTGGTTTGATATGGGGAAGTGGCTCCTGCAATCTGCCAGCCAGAAGCGGGGCGGGTGAGTTTTCTTTGCCAGGGAAAAGGGCCGTGGTTTGTGTTTGGGGGCCTGTGGCTGGGAGTGGCCGCCTGGCTCCTGAAAATCCACGATGCACAGGGTGGTTCCCAGATGAAAGGTGGCACCAGTGCCGAGTCAGGCTGGTTTGATAGAGGGAAGTGTCTCCTGCAATCTGCCAGCCAGAAGCGGGGCGAGTGAGTTTTGTTATCAGGGAAAAGGCCGTGGTTTGTTTTCGGCGGCCTGTGGCTGGAGTGGCCGGCTGTCTCCTGAAAATCCACGATACGCAGGATGGTTCCCAGATGAAAGGTGGCACCAGTGCAAGTTGGGCTGGTTTGAGAGAGCCAAGTGGTTCTGCAATCTGCCAGCCAGAAGATGGGCAGGTCAGTTTTAATTCCAGGGAAAGGGGCCGTAGATTGTGTTTGCGGGCCTGTGGCTGGGAGTGGCCGGCTGGCTCCTGAAAATCCACGATACGCAGGATGGTTCCCAGATGAAAGGTGGCACCAGTGCCGAGTCGGGCTGGTTTGATAGAGTCAAGTGCTCCTGCAATCTCCCGCCCCGAAGGGGGCGGGATTTTTTTCCCGGGAAAAAGGGCCCTGGTTTTTGGGGCCTGTGGCGGATGGCCCCTGCCGAAAATCCACTACGCGGATGGTTCCCCGAAAAGGGGGCACCAGTGCAAGTGGGGGGTTTTTTAAAAAAGTGGTCCCGCAATTGCCCGCCAAAGGGGGCGGTATTTTTTTCCAGGGAAAGGGGGTGTTGTTTTTGGGGCCTTTGGCTGGGGGTGGCCGGGGTGGCCTGAAAATTCCACAAAACGCGGATGGTTCCAAAAAGGTTGGGACCATGCCGTCGGGGTGGTTTTTAAAAGGGAAGTGTCCTTCAATTTCCCCCCAGAAGGGGGGGGGTAGTTTTTTTTCCAGGGAAAAGGGCCCTGTTTGTTTTCGGGGCCTGTGGTGGGAGTGGCCGGGTGGCCTGAAAACCACGAACGCAGGATGGTTTCCCCGATGAAAGGTGGGACCATCCCAGTCGGCTGGTTTTTAGAGGGAAGTGGCTCCTGCAATTGCCCCCAAAGGGG
>NW_026993791.1:0-10091 GCF_028769735.1 Zonotrichia leucophrys gambelii
CCCAGCCACAGGCCCCCGAAGAAAAACCACGGCCCTTTTCCCTGGAAGTAAAACACACCTGCCCATCTTCTGGCTGGTAGATTTCAGGAGCCACTTGGTAAAATCAAACCAGCCCGACTTGGCACTGGTGCCACCTTTCATCTGGGCACCATCCTGTGTATCGTGGATTTTCAGGAGCCAGGCGGCCACTCCCAGCCACCGGCCCCCAAACAAATACTACGGCCCTTTTCCCTGGAATTTAAACTGACCTGCCCATCATCTGGCTGGCAGATTGCAGGAGCCACTTGCCTCTATCAAACCAGCCCGACTTGGCACTGGTGCCACCTTGGGTCTGGGAGCCATCCAGCGTATTGTGGATTTTCAGGGGCCAGCAGGCCACTCCCAGCCACAAGTCCCCAAAAAAAATCTACGGCCCTTTTCCCTTGAAGTAAAACTGACCTGCCCATCATCTGGCTGGCACATTGCAGGAGCCACTTATTAATATGAAACCAGCCCAACTCGGTACTGGTGCCACCTTTCATCTGGGAACCATCCTGCATATCGTGGATTTTCAGGAGCCAGCCGGCCACTCCCAGCCACAGGCCCCCGAACACAAACCACGGCACTTTTCCCTGGAATTAAAACAGATCTGCCCATCTTCTGGCAGGCAAATTGCAGGAAACACGTGGCTCTGTCAAACTAGCCCAACTTGGCACTGGTGCCACCTTTCATCTGGGAACCATCCTGTGTATCGTGGATTTTCAGGAGCCAGGCGGCCACTCCCCGCCACAGGTCCCCAAACAAATACTACGGCCCTTTTCCCTGGAATAAAACTGACCCGCCCCGCTTCTGGCAGGCAGATTGCAGGAGCCACTTCCCTCTATCAAACCAGCCCGACTCGACACTGGTGCCACCTTTCATCTGGGAACCATCCTGCGTATCGTGGATTTTCAGGAGCCAGCCGGCCACTCCCAGCCACAGGCCCCCAAACACAAACTACGACCCATTTCCCTGGAAGTAAAACTGACCTGCGTGTCATCTGGCTGGCAGATTGCAGGAGCCACTTGCCTCTATCAATCCAGCCCGACTCGGTACTGGTGCCACCTTTCATCTGGGAACAATCCTGCGTATCGTGGATTTTCAGGAGCCAGCCGGCCACTCCCAGCCACAGGCCCCCGAACACAATCCACGGCCCATTTCCCTGGCAAACAAAACTCACCCGCCCTGCTTCTGGCTGGCAGATTGCAGGAGCCACTTCCCTCTATCAAACCTGCCCGACTCGGCACTGGTGCCACCTTTCATCTGGGAACCATCCTGCGTATCGTGGATTTTCAGGAGCCAGCCGGCCACTCCCAGCCACAGGCCCCCGAACACAAACCACGGCCCTTTTCCATGGCAAACAAAACTCATTCGCCCCGCTTCTGGCTGGCAGATTGCAGGAGCCACTTGGCTCTATCAAACCAGCCCGCCTCGGCACTGGTGCCACCTTTCATCTGGGAAGCATCCTGCGTATCGTGGATTTTCAGGTGCCAGCCGGCCACTCCCATCCACAGGCCCCGAAGACAAACCACGGCCTTTTCCCTAGCAAAGGAAACTCACCCGCCCCACTTCTGGCTAGCAGACTGCCGGAGCCACTTGGCTCTATCAAACCAGCCCGACTCGGCACTGGTGCCACCTTTCATCTGGGAACCATCCTGCGTATCGTGGATTTTCAGGAGCCAGCCGGCCACTCCCAGCCACATGTCCCCAAACAAATACTACGTCCCTTTTCCCTGGAAGTAAAACTGACCTGCCCATTTTCTGGCTGGAAGATTGCAGGAGCTACTTGCCTCTATCAAACCAGCACGACTCGGCACTGGTGCCACCTTTCATCTGGGAACCATCCTGCGTATCGTGGATTTTCAGGAGCCAGCCGGCCACTCCCAGCCACAGGCCCCCAAACACAAACTACGGGCCCTTTACCTGGAAGTAAAACTGACCTGCCCTTCTTATGGCTGGCAGATTGCAGGAGCCACTTGGCTCTATCAAACCAGCCCGACTTGCCACTGGTGCCACCTTTCATCTGGGAACCATCCTGCGTATCGTGGATTTTCAGGAGCCTGCCGGCCACTCCCAGCCACAGGCTCAAGAACACAAACCACGGCCCTTTTCCCTGTCAAACAAAACTCACCAACCCCACTTCTCGCTGGCAGATTGCAGGAGCCACTTGGCTCCACCAAACCAGCCCGACTTGGCACTGGGGCCACCTTTCATCTGGGAACCATCATGCGTATCGTGGATTTTCAGGAGCCAGCCGGCCACTCCCAGCCACAGGCCCCCGAACAAAAACCACGGCACTTTTCCCTGGAATTAAAACAGACCTGCCCATCTTTTGGCTGGCAGATTGCAGGAGCCACTTGGTACTATCAAAGCAGCCCGACTTGGCACTGGTGCCACCTTTCATCTGGGAACCATCCTGCGTATCGTGGATTTTCAGGAGCCAGCCGGCCACTCCCAGCCACAGGCCCCCAAACAAAATCTACGGCCCCTTCCCCTGGAATTAAAACTGACCAGACCATCTTCTGGCTGGCAAATTGCAGTGACCACTTGGCTCTGTCAAACGATCCCAACATGGCACAGGTGCCACCTTTCATCTGGGAACCATCCTGCGTATCGTGGATTTTCAGGAGCCAGCCGGCCACTCCCATCCACAGGCCCCGAAGACAAACCACGGCTCTTTTCCCTGGCAAACAAAACTCACCCGCCCCTCTTCTGGCTGGCAGATTGCAGGAGCCACTTCCCTCTATCAAACCAGCCCGACTCGACACTGCTGCCACCTTTCATCTGGGAACCATCCTGCGTATCGTGGATTTTCAGGAGCCAGCCGGCCACTCCCAGCCACTGGTCCCCAAACAAATACTACGGCCCTTTTCCCTGGAAGTAAAACTGACCTGCCCATCTTCTGGCTTGCAGATTGCAGGAGCCACTTGACTCGATCAAACCAGCCCGACTCGGCACTGGTGCCACCTTTCATGTGGGAACCATCCTGCGTATTGTGGATTTTCAGGAGCCAGCCGGCCACTCCCAGCCACAGGCCCCCGAACACAAACCACGGCCCTTTTCCCTGGCAAAGAAAACTCACCCGCCCCGCTTTTGGCTGGCAGATTGCAGGAGCCACTTCCCTCTATCAAACCAGCCCGACTCGGCACTGGTGCCACCTTTCATCTGGGAACCATCCTGCGTATCGTGGATTTTCAGGAGCCAGCCAGCCACTCCCAGCAACAGGCCCCGAACACAAACCACGGCTCTTTTCCCTGGCAAACAAAACTCACCCGCCCCTCTTCTGGCTGGCAGATTGCAGGAGCCACTTCCCTCTATCAAACCAGCCCGACTCGACACTGGTGCCACCTTTCATCTGGGAACCATCCTGCGTATCGTGGATTTTCAGGAGCCAGCCGGCCACTCCCAGCCACAGGCCCCAAACACAAACTACGGGCCCTTTCCCTGGAAGTACAACTGACCTGCCCATCTTCTGGCTGGCAGATTGCAGGAGCCACTTGGCTCTATCAAACCAGCCCGACTTGGCACTGGTGCCACCTTTCATCTGGGAACCATCCTGCGTATCGTGGATTTTCAGGAGGCAGCCGGCCACTCCCAGCCACAGGCCCCCAAACACAAACTACAGCCCTTTTCCTGGGAAGTAAAACTGACCTGCCCATCATCTGGCTGGCAGATTGCAGGAGCCCCTTGGTAATATCAAACCAGCCCGACTTGGCACTGGTGCCACCTTTCATCTGGGAACCATCCTGCGTATCGTGGATTTTCAGGAGCCAGCCGGCCACTCCTAGCCACAGGCCCCCAAACACAAACTACGGCCCTTTTCCCTGGAAGTAAAACTGACCTGCCCATCTTCTGGCTGGCAGAATGTAGGAGCCACTTGGCTCTATCAAACCAGCCAGCCTTGGCACTAGTGCCACCTTTCATCTGGGAACCATCCTGCGTATCGTGGATTTTCAGGAGCCAGCCGGCCACTCCCAGCCACAGGCCCCCAAACGCATACCACAGCCTTTCCCCTGAAAAAAAAACTGAGATGCCCCTCTTTTGGATGGTAGATGGCAGGGGCCACTATGTACTATCAAACCAGTCTGACTTGGCACTTCTGCCTCCTTTCATCTGGGAACCATCCTGCGTATCGTGGATTTTCAGGAGCCAGCCGGCCACTCCCAGCCACAGGCCCCGAACACAAACCACGGCCCTTTTCCCTGGCAAACAAAACTCATTCGCCCCGCTTCTGGCTGGCAGATTGCAGGAGCCACTTGGCTCTATCAAACCAGCCCGCCTCGGCACTGGTGCCACCTTTCATCTGGGAAGCATCCTGCGTATCGTGGATTTTCAGGTGCCAGCCGGCCACTCCCATCCACAGGCCCCGAAGACAAACCACGGCCCTTTTCCCAAGCAAACAATACTCACCCGCCCCACTTCTGGCTGGCAGACTGCCGGAGCCACTTGGCTCTATCAAACCAGCCCGACTTGGCACTGGTGCCACCTTTGATCTGGGAACCATCCTGCGTATCGTGGATTTTCAGGAGCCAGCCGGCCACTCCCAGCCACAGGCCCCCGAACACAAACCACGGCCCTTATCCCTGGAAGTAAAACTAACCTGCCCATCATCTGGCTGGCAGATTGCAGGAGCCACTTGGCTCTATCAAACCAGCCCACCTCGGCACTGGTGCCACCTTTCATCTGGGAACCATCCTGCGTATCGTGGATTTTCAGGAGCCTGCCGGCCACTCCCAGCCACAGGCTCAAGAACACAAACCACGGCCCTTTTCCCTGTCAAACAAAACTCACAAATCCCACTTCTCGATGGAAGATTGCAGGACCCACTTGGCTCCACCAAACCAGCCCGACTTGGCACTGGGGCCACCTTTCATCTGGGAACCATCATGCGTATCGTGGATTTTCAGGAGCCAGCCGGCCACTCCCAGCCACAGGCCCCCGAACAAAAACCACGGCACTTTTCCCTGGAATTAAAACAGACCTGCCCATCTTTTGGCTGGCAGATTGCAGGAGCCACTTGGTACTATCAAAGCAGCCCGACTTGGCACTGCTGCCACTTTTCATCTGGGAACCATCCTGCGTATCGTGGATTTTCAGGAGCCAGCCGGCCACTCCCAGCCACAGGCCCCCAAACAAAAACTACGGCCCTTCCCCTGGAATTAAAACAGACCAGACCATCTTCAGGCTGGCAAATTGCAGTGACCACTTGGCTCTGTCAAACGATCCCAACATGGCACTGGTGCCACCTTTCATCTGGGAACCATCCTGCGTATCGTGGATTTTCAGGAGCCAGCCGGCCACTCCCAGCCACAGGCCCCCGAACACAAACCACGGCCCTTTTCCCTGGCAAAGAAAACTCACCCGCCCCGCTTTTGGCTGGCAGATTGCAGGAGCCACTTCCCTCTATCAAACCAGCCCGACTCGACACTGCTGGAACCTTTCATCTGGGAACCATCCTGCGTATCGTGGATTTTCAGGAGCCAGCCGGCCACTCCCAGCCACAGGCCCCCAAACATATACTACGGCCCTTTTCCCTGGAATTAAAACAGACCTGCCCATCTTCTGGCTGGAAGATTGCAGGACTCACTTCCCTCTATCAAACCAGCCCGACTCGACACTGCTGGAACATTTCATCTGGGAACCATCCTGCGTATCGTGGATTTTCAGGAGCCAGCCGGCCACTCCCAGCCACAGGCCCCCAAACACAAACTACGGGCCCTTTCCCTGGAAGTAAAACTGACCTGCCCATCTTCTCTCTGGCAGATTGCAGGAGCCACTTGGCTCTATCAAAGCAGCCCGCCTCGGCACTGGTGCCACCTTTCATCTGGGAACCATCCTGCGTATCGTGGATTTTCAGGAGCCAGCCGGCCACTCCCAGCCACAGGCCCCCGAACACAAACCACGGCCCTTTTCCCAAGCAAACAATACTCACCCGCCCCACTTCTGGTTGGCAGACTGCGAGGCACTTGGCTCTATCAAACCAGCCGACTCGGCACTGGTGCCTCCTTTCATCTGGGAACCATCCTGCGTATCGTGGATTTTCAGGAGCCAGCCGGCCATTCCCATCCACAGGCCCCCAAACAAATACTACGACCCTTTTCCCTGGAAGTAAAACTGACCTGCCCATTTTCTGGCTGGAGACTGCCGGACCACTTGGCTCTATCAAACCAGCCCGACTCGGCACTGGTGCCACCTTTCATCTGGGAACCATCCTGCGTATCGTGGATTTTCAGGAGCCAGCCGGCCACTCCCATCCACAGGCCCCGATGTCAAACCACAGCCCTTTTCCCTAGCAAACAATTCTCACCCGCCCCACTTCTGGCTGGCAGAGTGCCGGAGCCACTTGGCTCTATCAAACCAGCCCGACTTGGCACTGGTGCCACCTTTCATCTGGGAACCATCCAGCGTATCGTGGTTTTTCATTAGCCACCTGGCCACTCCCAGCCACATGTCCCCAAACAAATACTACGTCCCTTTTCCCTGGAGGTAAAACTGACCTGCCCATTTTCCGGCTGGAAGATTGCAGGAGCTACTTGCCTCTATCAAACCAGCCCGCCTCGGCACTGGTGCCACCTTTCATCTGGGAACCATCCTGCGTATCGTGGATTTTCAGGAGCCAGCCGGCCACTCCCAGCCACAGGCCCCCAAACACAAACTACGGGCCCTTTACCTGGAAGTAAAACTGACCTGCCCTTCTATGGCTGGCAGATTGCAGGAGCCACTTGGCTCTATCAATCCAGCCCGACTCGGCACCGTTGCCCTTTTCATCTGGGAACCATCCTGCGTATCGTGGATTTTCAGGAGCCAGCCGGCCACTCCCAGCCACAGGCCCCCAAACAAAAACTACGGCCCCTTCCCCTGGAATTAAAACTGACCAGCCCATCTTCTGGCTGGCAAATTGCAGTGACCACTTGGCTCTGTCAAACTAGCCCTACATGGCACTGGTGCCACCGTTCATCTGGGAACCATCCTGCGTATCGTGGATTTTCAGGAGCCAGCCGGCCACTCCCAGCCACAGGCCCCCGAACACAAACCACGGCCCTTTTCCCTAGCAAACAATACTCACCCGCCCCGCTTTTGGCTGGCAGATTGCAGGAGCCACTTCCCTCTATCAAACCAGCCCGACTCAACACTGCTGGAACCTTTCATCTGGGAACCATCCAGCGTATCGTGGATGTTCAGGAGCCAGCCGGCCACTCCCAGCCACAGTTCCCCAAACAAATACTACGGCCCTTTTCCCTGGAAGTAAAAGTGACCTGCCCATCTTCTGGCTGGAAGATTGCAGGAGCCACTTGCCTCTATCAAACCAGCACGACTCCGCACTGGTGCCACCTTTCATCTGGGAACCGTATCGTGGATTTTCAGGAGCCAGCCGGCCACTCCACACAGCCCCAAACAAACACGGCCCTTTTCCCTGGAATAAAACACCCGCCCCTTCTGGCTGGCAGATTGCAGGAGCCACTTCCTCTATCAAACCAGCCCGACTGGCACGGTGCCACCTTTCATCTGGAACCATCCTGCGTATGTGATTTTCAGGAGCCACCGCCACTCCCAACACAGCCCCCAAACAAAAACCGCCCTTTTCCCGAAGTAAAACTGCCGCCCTTGCTGCATGCAAGACCACTTCGTACAACACCCGACTTGCACTGGGACCACCTTTCATGGACTCCGGACGTGGATTTCAGAGCCAGCCGGCCACTCCACCACAGCCCCCAAAAAAACTACGGCCCTTTTCCTGAGAAGTAAAACTGACCGCCCGTCATCTGGCTGGCAATTGTCAGGAGCACTCCTATCAATCCAGCCCGATCGGCACTGGTGCCACCTTTCATCTGGACCATCCGTTCGTTTTCAGGAGCACCGCCACTCCAGCACAGGCCCCAAACAACACGCTTTTCCTGAAAAACTCCCCGCTCTGGCTGCAGATTGCAGAGCCACTTGCTCTATCAACCACCATCGCACTGGTGCCACTTTCATCTGGAACATCGCGTATCGTGATTTCAGAGCACCGCCACTCCCACCACAGGCCCCAAACACAACACGCCCTTTTCCCGAAAACTACCCCTCGTGGCAGATTGCAGAGCACTTCCCTATCAACCAGCCGACTGCACTGGTGCCACCTTCATCTGGAACATCCTTATCGTGGATTTCAGGGCAGCGCCACTCCCACCAAGGCCCCAAACAAAAACGGCCCTTTCCCTGAAAAACTACCCCTCTGGTGGCAGATTCAGGAGCCACTTCTATCAACCAGCCACTGCAGTGCCACCTTTCATCTGGGAACCTCCTGCTTGATTCAGAGCCGCCGCACTCCACACAGCCCCAAACAAACACGCCCTTTCCCGGAAAACGACCTGCCCGTCTCTGCTGCAATGCAGAGCCACTCCTATCAACCACCGACTGCACTGGTGCCACTTTCATCTGGACCATCCTGCGTATCGTGATTTTCAGGAGCACCGCCCTCCCACCACAGCCCCGAACACAACACGCCCTTTTCCCGCAAAAACTCACCCCCGCTTCTGGCTGCAATGCAAGCACTTCTCTATCAAACCAGCCCGACTGGATGTGCACCTTTCATCTGGAACATCCTGCGTACGATTTCAGAGCGCGGCACTCCCAGCAAGGCCCCCACAAACACGGCCTTTCCTGAAAAATACCCCGCTCTGGCTGCAGATTCAGAGCCTTCTCATCAACACCGACTGCAGGGCCACCTTCATCTGGGAACCTCCTGTTGTGATTTCAGACCAGCGCCACTCCCAGCACAGCCCCCAACAAACCGCCTTTTCCTGGAAAACCACCCCCTTCTGGCTGCAGATTGCAGACACTCCCCTACAACCAGCCCTCGATGTGCCCTTCATCTGGGAACCATCCTCGACGGGATTCGAGCCCGCCACCACCACCCCAACAAAACGCTTCCTGAAAACTACCCCTTGTGCAGATGCAGACCTTCTCTATCAACAGCCCACGACGTGCCTACTGGACCTCCGCTATGTGGAGCCACCGCCACTCCAGCCACAGGCCCCCAAACAAACCAGCCTTTTCCCTGAAAAAACTACCGCCCGCATCTGGCTGGCAGATTGCAGGAGCCACTCCCTATCAACCAGCCCGACTGCATGGTGCCACCTTCATCTGGGAACCATCCTGCGTATCGTGATTTCAGGAGCCAGCCGGCCACTCCCAGCCACAGGCCCCCAAACACAAACTACAGCCCTTTTCCTGGGAAGTAAACCTGACCTGCCCATCATCTGGCTGGCAGATTGCAGCAGCCCTTGGTACTATCAAACCAGCCCGACTTGGCACTGGTGCCACCTTTCATCTGGGAACCATCCTGCGTATCGTGTATTTTCAGGAGCCAGCTGGCCACTCCCAGCCACAGGCCCCCAAACACAAACCACGGCCCTTTTCCCTGGAAGTAAAACTGACCTGCCCATCATCTGGGTGGCAGATTGCAGGACCCACTTGCCTATAAGAATCCAGCCCGACTCGGCACTGGTGCCACCTTTCATCTGGGAACCATCATGCGTATCGTGGATTTTCAGGAGCCAGCCGGCCACTCCCAGCCACAGGCCCCCAAACACAAACCACGGCCCTTTTCCCTGGAAGTAAAACTGACTGCCCATCTTCTGGCTGGCAGATTGCAGGAGCCACTTCCCTCTATCAAACCAGCCCGAAAAAAAAAAAAAAAAAAAAAAAAAAAAAAAAACAAACCAGCCGACTCGGCACTGGTGCCACCTTTCATCTGGGAACCATCCTGCGTATCGTGGATTTTCAGGAGCCAGCCGGCCACTCCCAAACACAGGCCCCAAACACAAACTACGGCCCTTTTCCCTGGAAGTAAAACTGACCTGCCCATCTTCTGGCTGGCAGATTGCAGGAGCCACTTGCTCTATCAAACCAGCCCGACTCGGCACTGGTGCCACCTTTCATCTGGGAACCATCCTGCGTATCGTGGATTTTCAGGAGCCAGCCGGCCACTCCCAGCCACAGGCCCCCAAACACAAACTACGGCCCTTTTCCCTGGAAGTAAAACTGACCTGCCCATCTCTGGCTGGCAGATTGCAGGAGCCACTTGGCTCTAT
>NW_026993792.1:0-10091 GCF_028769735.1 Zonotrichia leucophrys gambelii
CTTGATGCAGGAAAAGGAGAAATTTTGGGAAGTTGGAGAGGAGAGGAATGGGGGAAAAAATGGGAATTTTGGGGCAAAAATTTGGGGATTTTAGGTGAAAAAATGGCGAAAATCGGTGAAAAAATGGGGATTTTAGGTGGGAAAAAGGGGAAAAAATTGGATTTTTTAGGGATTTTTTAGGGGGTTCTTGATGCAGGAAAAGGAGAAATTTCGGAAGTTTGAGAGGACAGGAACGAGGGAAAAATTTGGGGATTTTAGGTGAAAAACCAGCAAAAATCGGTGAAAAAATGAGGATTTTACGTGGGAAAATGGGGATTTTAGGTGGAAAAATGGGAAAAAAATTGGATTTTTCCAGGGGGTTCTTGATGCAGGAAAATTTGGGAAATTTGAGAGCACAGGAATGAGGAAAAAAAATGGGATTTTGGGAAAATTTGGGGATTTTAGGTGAAAAAATGGCAGAAATTGGTGGAAAAATGGAGATTTTACGTGGAAAAATGAGAAAAAAATTGGATTTTTCCAGGGGGTTCTTGATGCAGGAAAAGGAGAAATTTTGGAAGTTGGAGAGGACAGGAATGAGGGAAAAAAAGGGAACTTTGGGAAAATTTGGGGTGAAAAATAGGCAAAAACCGGCAAAAATCAGTGAAAAAATGGGAAAAAATTTAATTTTTAGGGATTTTTTTAGGTTCTTGATGCAGGAAAAGGAGAAATTTGGGAAGTTTGAGAGGAGAGGAATGGGGTAAAAAATGGGAATTTTGGGGCAAAAATTTTGGGGATTTGAGGTGAAAAAATGGTAAAAATCGGTGAAAAAACAGCGAAAATCGTTGAAAAAATGGGGATTTTAGGTGGAAAAATGGGGATTTTAGGTGGAAAAATGGGATTTTTCCGGGGGTTCTTGATGCAGGAAAAGGAGGAATTTGGGAAGTTGGAGAGGAGAGGAATGAGGGAAAAAAAATGGGAATTTTGGGGAAAAAAACCCGGAAATTTCTGTGAAAAATGGTGAATTTTTGGGATTTTGGTGGAAAAAATGGGAATTTTTGGGGTTTTTGGGGGTTGGGAGCTGCAGGGCCGAGGAGGGCAAGGACGGGCCCGAGCTGGCCGTGCTCGAGATGAAGGGTGGGTGGGAGAAGTTTGGGGGGAAAAATGGGATTTTGGGGAAAAAAGGGAAAAAAAAATGGAGAAAATCGGTGAAAAAATGGGGAAAATCGGTGAAAAAATGGGGATTTTACGTGGGAAAATGGGGATTTTAGGTGGGAAAAAAATTGGATTTTTCCAGGGGGTTCTTGGTTCTTGATGCAGGAAAGTTTGGGAAATTTGAGAGCACAGGAATGAGGGAAAAAATGGGAATTTTGGGGAAAAAAAAATGGGGAAAAACGGTGAAAAAATGGAGAAAATCGGTGGAAAAATGGGGATTTTAGGTGGGAAAATGGGAAAAAAATTGGATTTTTCCAGGGGGTTCTTGATGCAGGAAAAGGAGAAATTTGGGAAGTTGGAGAGGACAGGAACGAGGGAAAAAAAATGGGAATTTTGGGGAAAAAAAACCGGAAATTTCTGTGAAAAATGGTGAATTTTTGGGATTTTGGTGGAAAAATGGGAATTTTTTGGGGTTTTTGGGGTTGGGAGCTGCAGGGCCGAGGGGGGCAAGGACGGGCCCGAGCTGGCTGGGCTCAAGATGAAGGGTGGGAGAAGGTTGGGGGGAAAAATGGGGATTTTGGGGAAAAAAGGGAAAAAAAAATGGGGAAAATCGGTGAAAAAATGGCGAAAATCGGTGAAAAAATGAGGATTTTACGTGGGAAAATGGGGATTTTAGGTGGGAAAAAAATGGGATTTTTCCAGGGGGTTCTTGATGCAGGAAAAGGAGAAATTTTGGGAAGTTGGAGAGGACAGGAATGAGGGAAAAAATGGGATTTTGGGAAAATTTGGCAATTTTAGGTGAAAAAATGGTAAAAAATGGCGAAAAAACGGCGAAAATCAGTGAAAAAATGGGGATTTTAGGTGGAAAAATGGGATTTTTCAGGGGGTTCTTGATGCAGGAAAAGGAGAAATTTGGGAAGTTGGAGAGGACAGGAATGGGGGAAAAAATGGGAATTTTGGGGCAAAAATTTGGGGATTTTAGGTGAAAAAATGGCGAAAATCGGTGGAAAAATGGTGAAAATTGGTGGGAGAATGGGAAATATTTGAATTTTTTATGGGGTTTTTTAGGGGGTTCTTGATGCAGGAAAAGGAGAAATTTGGGAAGTTGGAGAGGAGAGGAATGGGGCAAAAATTTGGGGATTTTAGGGGAAAAAACGGCAAAAATCGGTGAAAAAATGGGGATTTTACGTGGAAAAATGGGGATTTTAGGTGGAAAAATGGGACAAAAATTGGATTTTTTAGGGAGTTCTTGATGCAGGAAAATTTGGGAAATTTGAGAGCACAGGAATGAGGGAAAAAATGGGATTTTGGGAAAATTTGGGGATTTGAGGTGAAAAAATGGCAAAAATCGGTGAAAAAATGGGGATTTTAGGTGGGAAAATGGGGATTTTAGGTGGGAAAAATTGGATTTTTTAGGGGGTTCTTGATGCAGGAAAAGGAGAAATTTTGGGAAGTTGGAGAGGAAAAGAAGGGGAGGAAATTTGGGGTAAAAATGTGAATTTTAGGTGAAAAAATGGTAAAAATCGGTGAAAAAATGGCAAAAAACAGTGGGAAAACGCGAAATATTTGAATTTTTCCAGGGGGTTCTTGATGCAGGAAAAGGAGAAATTTTGGGAAGTTGGAGAGGACAGGAATGAGGGAAAAAAAATGGGAATTTTGGGGCAAAAATGGTGAAAAAACAGCAAAAATCGGTGAAAAAATGGAGATTTTAGGTGGGAAAACGGGGAAAAATTGGATTTTTCCAGGGGGTTCTTGATGCAGGAAAAGGAGAAATTTTGGGAAGTTGGAGAGGACAGGAATGAGGGAAAAAATGGGAATTTTGGGGGAAAAAAACGGGGAAAAATGGTGAAAAAATGGCGAAAATCGGTGAAAAAATGGGGATTTTAGGTGGGAAAATGGGAAAAAATTGGATTTTTCCAGGGACTTTTTCAGGGGGTTCTTGATGCAGGAAAAGGAGAAATTTGGGAAGTTGGAGAGGACAGGAACGTGGGAAAAAATGGGAATTTTGTGGCAAAAATCGGTGAAAAAATGGGGATTTTAGGTGGAAAAATGGGACAAAATTGGATTTTTTAGGGATTTTCCAGGGGGTTCTTGATGCAGGAAAAGGAGAAATTTGGGAAGTTGGAGAGGAGAGGAACGAGGGAAAAAAAATGGGAATTTTGGGGAAAAAACCGGAAATTTCTGTGAAAAATGGTGAATTTTTGGGATTTTGGTGGAAAAAATGGGAATTTTTGGGGGTTTTTGGGGGTTGGGAGCTGCAGGGCCGAGGAGGGCAAGGACGGGCCCGAGCTGGCCGGGCTCGAGATGAAGGGTGGGAGAAGTTTGGGGGGAAAAATTGGGATTTTGGGGAAAAAAATGGGGAAAAAAATGGGGAAAATCGGTGAAAAAACGGCGAAAATCGGTGAAAAAATGAGGATTTTACGTGGGAAAATGGGGATTTTAGGTGGGAAAATGGGACAAAAAATTGGATTTTTCCAGGGGGTTCTTGATGCAGGAAAATTTGGGAAATTTGAGAGGACAGGAATGAGGGAAAAAATGGGATTTTGGGAAAATTTGGGGATTTTAGGTGAAAAAATGGCAAAAATCGGTGAAAAAACAGCAAAAATCAGTGAAAAAATGGGATTTTAGGTGGAAAAATGGGATTTTTCAGGGGGTTCTTGATGCAGGAAAAGGAGAAATTTGGGAAGTTGGAGAGGACAGGAATGAGGAAAAAAATGGGAATTTTGGGGCAAAAATTTGGGGAAAAAACGGCGAAAATCGGTGAAAAAATGGCGAAAAACGGGGTGAAAATGTGAAATATTTGAAGTTTTTTCAGGGATTTTTTAGGTGGTTCTTGATGCAGGAAAAGGAGAAATTTGGGAAGTTGGAGAGCACAGGAATGGGGAAACAAAAGGGAATTTTGGAAAAATTTGGGGAAAAACGGTGAAAAAATGAGGATTTTAGGTGGAAAAATGGGAAAAAAATTGGATTTTTTAGGGGGGTCTTGATGCAGGAAAAGGAGAAATTTTAGGGAAGTTGGAGAGGAGAGGAATGAGGGAAAAAAAATGGGAATTTTGGGGCAAAAAAATCCAGGAAAAATGGTGAAAAAATGGCGAAAATCGGAGCAAAAATGCGAAAATAATTCAATTTTTCCAGGGGGTTTGAAGAGTTGGGGATGCAGGAAAAGGAGAAATTTTGGGAAGTTGGAGAGGAGAGGAACGGGGGAAAAAATGGGAATTTTGGGAAAAAACGGGGAAAAAATGGCGAAAATCGGTGAAAAAATGGAGATTTTAGGTGGGAAAATGGGAAAAAAATTGGATTTTTCCAGGGATTTTTCAGGGGGTTCTTGATGCAGGAAAAGGAGGAATTTTGGGAAGTTGGAGAGCACAGGAATGAGGGAAAAAATGGGAATTTTGGGAAAATTTTGGGGAAAAAAAACGGGGAAAAACAGTGAAAAAATGGGGATTTTAAGTGGAAAAATGGGATTTTTAATGGGATTTCTCTAGGGGTTTATGGGATTTTTAATGGGAATTTTTATGGGGTTTTTATGGGATTTTTTTAATGGGATTTTTATAGGATTTTAATATGGGATTATTTATAGGATTTTTAATGGGATTTTTAATGGGGATTTTTTAATGGGATTTTTATGGCATTTTTAGGGGGTTTTAATAGGATTTTTATAGGATTTTTGATAGGGATTTTTAATGGGGATTTTTATGGGATTTTAATGGGATTTTTATGGGGTTTTAATGAGATCTTTTAATGGGATTTTTATGGGATCTTTTAATGGGATTTTTATGGGATCTTTTAATGGGAATTTTTATGGGACTTTTAATGGGATGTTTTTGTGGGATTTTTATGGGATCTTTTAATGGGATATTTTATGGCATTTTTAATGGGATTTTTAATGCAATTTTTATGGGATTTTTGTAGGATTTTTATGGGATTTTAATGGGAATTTTAATGGGGTTTTTCTGGGATTTTTATTGGATTTTTAGGGGATTTTTATGGCATTTTAGGGGATTTTAAAATGGGATTTTGATGGGATTTTTATGGGATTTTTATGGGATATTTATGGGATTTTTATTGGGATTTTTTAATGGGATTTTTATGGGACTTTTAATGGGGTTTTTCTGGGATTTTTTAATGGGATTTTTATGGGATTTATTGTGGGATTTATTGTGAGGTTTATTATGTGATTTTAATGGGATTTTTTTGGGATTTTTAATGGGATTTTTTATGGGATTTTTAATGGGATGCTTTTGTGGGATTTCTATGGGATTTTAAATGGAATTTTTATGGGCTTTTTTATGGAATATTTTATGGGATTTTTCATGGGATTTTTCATGGGGATTTTTTATGGGATTTTTAATGGGATTTTTAATGGGATTTTAAATGGGATTTTTTAATGGATTTTAATGGGATTTATTGTGGGATTTATTATGTGATTTTAATGGGATTTTTAATGGGATTTTTAATGGGATTTTTATGGGATTTTTTATGGGGATATTGATGGGATTTAAATGGGATTTTAAATGGGATTTTTATGGGATTTTTATGGGATATTTTATGGGATTTTTATGGGATTTTTAATGGGATATTTTATGGGATTTTTAATGGGATTTTTAATGGGATTTTTATGGGAATTTTTATGGGGATATTGATGGGATTTAAATGGGATTTTTATGGGATTTTAAATGCGATTTTTATGGGACTTTTATGGGATTTTGGTGGGATTTTTTAGGGGATTTTTATGGGATTTTCAGGATCCCCCCATGACCCAAACTCCCGTTTTTTCACCCCAAGCCAACTTCTCTCTGCCAGAGGCGGGCGAGTTCCTGGACGCCGTGCGATTCGTGGAGCTGCAGATTTTGGGGATTTTCATGGGATTTTTATGGGATTTTTAATGGGATTTTAATGGGATTTTAAATGGGATTTTTGTGAGATTTTTTGGGGGTTTTTTTGGGATTTTTAATGGATTTTTAATTCCCATTTTCTCACGCCAAGCCAACTTCTCGCTGCCGGAGGCGGGCGAGTTCCTGGACGCCGTGGAGTTCGTGGAGCTGCAGATTTTGGGGATTTTCATGGGATTTTTAATGGGATTTTTAATGGGATTTTTTGGATTTATTAATGGGATTTTTAATGGGATTTTTGTGAGATTTTTGGGGTTTTTTTTGGGATTTTTAATGGATTTTTAATTCCCGTTTTTTCACCCCAAGCCAACTTCTCTCTGCCGGAGGCGGGCGAGTTCCTGGACGCCGTGGAGTTCGTGGAGCTGCAGATTTTGGGGATTTTAATGGGATTTTTATGGGGTTTTCATGGGATTTTAATGGGATTTTAAATGGGATTTTTGTGAGATTTTTGGGGTTTTTTTTGGGATTTTTAATGGATTTTTAATTCCCATTTTTTCACCCCAAGCCAACTTCTCTCTGCCGGAGGCGGGCGAGTTCCTGGACGCCGTGGAGTTCGTGGAGCTGCAGATTTTGGGGATTTTCATGGGATTTTTATGGGATTTTTAATGGGATTTTTATGGGATTTTAATGGGATTTTAAATGGGATTTTTGGAGGGATTTTTGGGGGTTTTTTTGGGATTTTTAATGGATTTTTAATTCCCATTTTCTCACCCCAAGCCAACTTCTCTCTGCCGGAGGCGGGCGAGTTCCTGGACGCCGTGGAGTTCGTGGAGCTGCAGATTTTGGGGATTTTCATGGGATTTTTATGGGATTTTTAATGGGATTTTTAATGGGATTTTAATGGGATTTTAAATGGGATTTTTGTGAGATTTTTGGGGGTTTTTTTGGGATTTTTAATGGATTTTTAATTCCCATTTTCTCACCCCAAGCCAATTTCTCTCTGCCGGAGGCGGGCGAGTTCCTGGACGCCGTGGAGTTCGTGGAGCTGCAGATTTTGTGGATTTTCGGGGGATTTTTATGGGATTTTTAATGGGATTTTAATGGGATTTTAAATGGGATTTTTGTGGTATTTTAATGGGATTTTTTTAGGATTTTTAATGGATTTTTAATTCCCATTTTCTCACCCCAAGCCAACTTCTCTCTGCCGGAGGCGGGCGAGTTCCTGGACGCCGTGGAGTTCGTGGAGCTGCAGATTTTGGGGTTTTTAATGGGATTTTTATGGGATTTTTAATGGACTTTTAATGGGATTTTAATGGGATTTTTATGGGATTTTTGGGGTTTTTTTTGGGATTTTTAATGGATTTTTAATTCCCGTTTTTTCACCCCAAGCCAACTTCTCCTGCCGGAGGCGGGCGAGTTCCTGGACGCCGTGGAGTTCGTGGAGCTGCAGATTTTGGGGATTTTTATGGGATTTTTATGGGATTTTTATGGGATTTTAATGGGATTTTAAATGGGATTTTTGTGAGATTTTTGGGGTTTTTTGGGATTTTTAATGGATTTTTAATTCCCATTTTCTCACCCCAAGCCAACTTCTCTCTGCCGGAGGCGGGCGAGTTCCTGGACGCCGTGGAGTTCGTGGAGCTGCAGATTTTGGGGATTTTCATGGGATTTTTATGGGATTTTTATGGGATTTTTAATGGGATTTTAATGGGATTTTAAATGGGATTTTTGTGAGATTTTTGGGGGTTTTTTTGGGATTTTTAATGGATTTTTAATTCCCGTTTTTTCACCCCAAGCCAACTTCTCTCTCGCCGGAGGCGGGCGAGTTCCTGGACGCCGTGGAGTTCGTGGAGCTGCAGATTTTGGGGATTTTCATGGGATTTTCATGGGATTTTTATGGGATTTTTATGGGATTTTTAATGGGATTTTAAATGGGATTTTTGTGAGATTTTTGGGGGTTTTTTTGGGATTTTTAATGGATTTTTAATTCCCATTTTTTCACCCCAAGCCAACTTCTCTCTGCCGGAGGCGGGCGAGTTCCTGGACGCCGTGGAGTTCGTGGAGCTGCAGATTTTGGGGATTTTTATGGGGTTTTTATGGGATTTTTATGGGATTTTTATGGGAATTTTTAATGGATTTTAAATGGGATTTTTGTGAGATTTTTGGGTGTTTTTTTTGGGTTTTTAATGGATTTTTAATTCCCATTTTTTCACCCCAAGCCAACTTCTCTCTGCCGGAGGCGGGCGAGTTCCTGGACGCCGTGGAGTTCGTGGAGCTGCAGATTTTGGGGATTTTCATGGGATTTTTATGGGATTTTTAATGGGATTTTAATGGGATTTTAAATGGGATTTTTGTGAGATTTTTGGGGGTTTTTTTGGGATTTTTAATGGATTTTTAATTCCCGTTTTTTCACCCCAAGCCAATTTCTCTCTGCCGGAGGCGGGCGAGTTCCTGGACGCCGTGGAGTTCGTGGAGCTGCAGATTTTGGGGATTTTCATGGGATTTTTATGGGATTTTTATGGGATTTTTAATGGGATTTTAATGGGATTTTAAATGGGATTTTTGTGAGATTTTTGGGGTTTTTTTGGGGATTTTTAATGGATTTTTAATTCCCGTTTTTTCACCCCAAGCCAATTTCTCTCTGCCGGAGGCGGGCGAGTTCCTGGACGCCGTGGAGTTCGTGGAGCTGCCCAGGGACGAGGCGGCCGCGCTGGTGCGGGAATACAACCGGCAGGGACAGAGGGCCCTGGCCGCAGTGACCGCCGGAGTGACCACAGGAGTGACCACGGGAGTGACCGCAGGAGTGACCACGGGAGTGACCGCCAGAGTGACCACTGCAGGAGTGACCACGGGAGTGACCACAGGAGTGACCGCTGGAGTGACCACAGTGACCGCTGGAGTGACCACAGGAGTGACCGGAGTGACCGCGGGAGTGATCACTGCAGGAGTGACCACAGTGGCCACAGGAATGACTGGAGTGACCACTGGAGTGACCACTGCAGGAGTGACCGCTGGAGTGACCACAGGAATGACTGGAGTGACCACAGTGACCACTGCAGGAGTGACCGCTGGGATGACCACAGTGACCCCAGGAATGACCACAGTGACCACAGGAACGACTGGAGTGACCCCAGGAATGACCAGAGTGGCCACAGTGACCACTGGAGTGACCACAGTGACCACTGGAGTGACCACAGTGACCACAGTGACCACAGGAATGACTGGAGTGACCACAGGAACCACAGGAACCACTGGAGTGACCACAGTGACCACAGGAATGACTGGAGTGGCCACAGGAGTGACCTCACTGACCACAGGAGTGACCACAGTGACCACAGGAGTGACCACAGGAATGACTGGAGTGACCACAGGAGTGACCACAGTGACCACAGGAACGGCTGGAGTGACCACTGGAGTGACCGCTGGAGTGACCGCCAGAGTGACCACTGCAGGAGTGACCGCTGGGGTGACCACAGTGACCACAGTGACCACAGGAATAACTGGAGTGACCACTGGAGTGACCACAGTGACCGCTGGAGTGACCACAGGAATGACTGGAGTGTCCACAGTGACCACAGGAATGGCTGGAGTGACCCCTGGAGTGACCGGTGGAGTGACCACTGGGGTGACCACTGCAGGAGTGACCACAGTGACCACAGTGACCACAGGAATGACTGGAGTGACCACAGTGACCCCAGGAATGACCACAGTGACTACTGGGGTGACCACAGGAACCACAGGAATGACTGGAGTGACCACTGCAGGAGTGACCACAGGAATGACTGGAGTGGCCACAGGAGTGACCACAGGAGTGACCACAGCGACCACAGGAATGACTGGAGTGACCACTGGAGTGACCACAGGAACCACAGGAATGACTGGAGTGACCACAGGAGTGACCGCTGCAGGAGTGACCACTGGAGTGACCACAGGAGTGACCACAGTGACCCCAGGAACCACAGGAATGACTGGAGTGACCACTGGAGTGACCACAGTGACCACTGGAGTGACCACAGTGACCACTGGAGTGACCACAGGAATGACTGGAGTGACCACAGGAACCACAGGAATCACTGGAGTGACCACTGGAGTGACCACAGGAACGACTGGAGTGGCCACAATGACCCC
>NW_026993793.1:0-10070 GCF_028769735.1 Zonotrichia leucophrys gambelii
TGTGTAAATTATGTTGGTAAAAAGTTTAAGGCTGTAAATAAGTAATTCTAGTTTAAGTTCCCCAATATATTTCTAAAGACTCCAGGTTAATCCTCTACAGAACACTCCCCTGGGGGGGAAACTAAAATTTGTAGGGAACAGACCAAGAGAGGCTTAACCAGAGAAGCGGGTAGAAGGGACTCTAAAGGGCTTGGAAGCTTCTCAGAAAAAATTCCCCAAGAGGCAAGGCCGGGTGGGCAGGCTGTGCAAGATGATCCATACCGGACTCTTGGGAAGGGTGGTACTGATGGCTCTGATTGCTGGTGGTGCTCAGGGGAGCCCAGCTGAGCCGTGCAGAGAGTGCTACCAACCCCGCTATGAGGAGGGAGTGAGCTCCTTGTCGAGAGTCCACATCAGTTCTAACCCTGGTTGTGTTAACCTCTCCCAATTGGTCCTTTATCAGAAAAATAAGAGAGTGTATTGGATAGCCCAGAATACTGCCACTTTTAGGCAGCCACTCCTAGGAGAGTGCCCTATAGAGGAAGCCTGGTTTTGCTTTGAATGTGATGCTGCTGAAACAAGCTCAGCAGATCTAGTAAAAAGCAAAGAAATAGTGAAAATGGTAAGAAAAACTGTTTGTTACAAGTATTTATATGAGTGTACTGGCAAAGAGATAAACCCCTTTTGGAACACATTTCAGGGGAGCTCTAAACCCCTAAGTTTGATCTCAACTGGCAACTGCATTGCTAAAGTGATAAAACCAATTTTCTTATTACCCAAAGAAACTGGATCAAGTTTGGGAGTTCCTATATATAATGATTTGGGAGAAATTAAATAAAATTGGGAAAGTGAAATAGAAATTGAGAAAATCCAAAATAGTAGAAGCCAAGTTCGGATCCCAAAATCTGTGTTGAACAAAGTCATCCGGCTCCAGGCAGTATTAAAAATAAAGAATTCAATTATTAGGGACATTTCAAACGAAATAAAAAGATTGGCATGTGAAAATAATCAAGATCAAACTTCTACACTTGATCCCAGTGGGTGGGAGAATTTAGAGATTTTCAGAAAATATGTATGGGAAAAAGTGGTTTTTCTCGCTGTGTGTGTACTTGGAGGATTGCTCTTTTTACTATGCTTATTTGTCTGTTTTAGTAAAACAGTATTGGCTGTACAAACCAATCTGGAAAAACCAAGAAAAGTAACAAGGTTAAGTAACCATGATTACCACAGTGCACAAGATATTTATAGTAGATTCAAAACAAAAAATTGTGAGTTGATGCGAGCTTAAGAATTTAAGCTCGATCAAAGAAAAAGAGGGGGGACTGTTATGAACAAAAATTCAGTTAATATTTTTTTGTGAGAAAGAGTTACAGGGAGGCAGCCAGGTCTCAGGCTCTGCCAGGATTCTTAGTGCTTTGTTATTGTAATACCGGGTCGTTAAGGCTTATCTCTTCTTTTGTATTAGTAAAAAGCCTGGCTGGGTGCGGTGGACCCTTCCCCTGAGGCTGTGCTCTCTTACAGCATAGGGAAGACACCCGAGAGGGTGGGGGGGGTTATGCAAAGTGACTCCAAAGTCCAGAATGCTTTGTGGGACCCCGACTCCAGAGGCACAGAGAAAACCCCAAAAACAACGAGCCAAATAAGAATTGAGAGACTAAAGTGATGTCTGGACGTGAGGAGCCGATGGCTGAGCCTGCAGAGATGCGGAGTCCCTCTCACCCTGAGCAGGGAGTGGTCCCAACGCCGGGACCAGGGTGGCCGCCGAGGCTCAGAATCAACATCTGACAGGGACATCAAGCCCTAAGGCTCCCACGAGGACTGGTTCCCCCGGCTCTGCCCCTAGTGGACAGAGCTGCGCATATCCTCCTCCTCTGAGTCGCCCTGGGAGGCACGACGGGGACTGCAGCCCTGCCGGGACGCCCAATCCTGAGCTGATCACTTTTAATAAAGGCATTATAAAGGAGAAGAAGTCTCCTGGCCCTGTTTATTTCAGCAGGACTCCAGGCAGCTCTCCAAAATGCAGTTTATTCCATCCAAGAGATTACAGCAGTCCAGGGTCATGGGTGACAGAGCTGTGCCCACAGCTGTCAGCTGCAGCTGCAGGCCTGGAGACCCTTTGGTTTTGGTTACATTGCATTAGATACTCTTCTTTGCTGAGCATCTTAATACAGTAGAACCAATCTATACCTTAACTTTTACCTATAGCCTATCAGAACTCCAGTAATTGCCATATTCATGTTACTGTTCTCCAATCACTAAAAGTCAGTACATCACAGTTTAAGCTAGAAGTTGTTTTTCAGTTTTCTTGCAGTGGAAAATTCTGAGACCTTTTTCCTACTTGCAACATCAGCAGGCTTGCTTGCCTGTGCTATCCTCCTGCTTGGTAAAAACATCTTGTTTGAGGTGGGTTTATCCTCTGCTCTAAATCATAAAAACCCCATCTAACTAACACACCCTTTGCCTCCTTGGTTATCCAGTAAGACTGGATCAGCAATTCTTTTCTTCTATATAAAAACTTGCTTCCATCTCTATTCCTTCTTTGGGTTCTACGTTTAAAAATCTTTCTGCTAGGCATACATATCTATGAGACCTTCTTGTCAAACTTTCATCCTTCCCAACACAGGGAAAAGACTGAATTGTGGAATAACTCACATTGGATGAGGGCCCTTTGCAACAGAGCCTTCAACTGCATCAAATGTGGCTTCACTTGAAGCTGTTCTGATTTGTTCTATTAATCCACCTGCCCTGGGTCTTTGGAGTGTGGAAGCATCTTAAGTAATTGTGATTTGCTCAGTTTTACTCAGCTGTGCAGCAGAAGGTGCTACAGGGGTCTCTGAAGCAGTCAGAGCCTCCAGCCAGGCTGGTGATCACTGCATTTGTGCACAAGAACTGGCCTGGGCACAGCAGGATCTGCTCATCTCGAGGGCTGCCCCGAGGCCCCACCTGGAGAGCTCCCAAACATTTCAGTCCCACAAGTAATTTCGAAGGTGACTCATTTTTGCTCATTTTGGAGCTGGTTCATTTTGAGGGCTCTTGACTGAGCTCAGTCACTTGGTTTCAAGTTGATGGCCTGTCTCAGACCAGCCTCTGCTCTGCTCTGTGTGGACAATGAGATGGGAGAGTCCTTGGGCCACCCAGGGGACCGGTGACTTCAGGGGTCTGGTTGCCATCGACAGAGCTTTGTTTCACTGCTTCCCCCTCCTCTTGTCCCCAGCATTTTAAATAATTCTATTTTCAAAGCCATCTGCTCTGCTATTCATGTCTAAAAGCAAACCAAAAATCCTGAAAGGGAAAATACCGGGTTTTTTTTAGAAATAGCTTTATTTTAGACTTTATTAGAAAATACAGTCTTTATTGCATATATTTTTCTCATGTATCTTTCCTTAGCTGTGTATTTTGGTTTCAGAACCGAGTAACTTAATTACTTAATTAATCAGGGATTTGAGACTTGAAAAGTGAGTTTAATCTATTCCCTGCAGGCACCCAGGACAATTTGTTGTCTCGAGGCTCCCTCTGTAACCAGTGGAGACAAGAGAACATTTGGAGGCTGGGTGCTCCCATCTGGCACACAAAACAAAAATTACAAATATCTTCCTGGCACTTTTCTCTCACTCTGCATTTGGGTTATTTGATAGCAACAGCAATGAAGGACTGCATGGGAACAGGTGCATTTTGGTGCAGACAGGAGACAGCTCAGATTGTGACACTCTGTGTGGATCCATAATAAATTCCAGTCCTCATCTGGAGTACTCAAAAACCAAGTTGTACTTGGTCCCTGTTCTGCCCTCCTCATTCCTTTCCTGACAAGCCAGAGAGGGAAAAGCTGTGGAAGAAAGCAGAGGATTGCAAAAGAGATACTTGGGATTGCTTATTTTGGAATCAACAGATCCTCAGGGACTCCTGGTCCAAAGGCAAGTACTGAAAAGTAGAAACAAGGAAGTTCAATGCACAGATTGGATGTAATTTCACAGTTTAGTGTTTGTGCTGTATATGAGAGGTGTTTGGCACATGGGTGTGACAGATTTTGCAGTAGGTTTGTGTGAGCTGGGAATTTCCCAGGAAAGGGGGGAAATAGCCAAACACTCTTTAGAATCCTCTGTTCTGGTTGTCATGGTTTGAGCCTGGCACAGAGCCAGTGCCCCCATGAAAATGCCTCACCCTGATGTTTGCTGTGAGATGTGACCAGGAATAAGCAAAACAGGCTCTAACTTAAACATAAAGACCACTTTATTACTTAAACTACAGGGAAATAGGGAAAGACTATAAGAAAAAGGAAAAAAAAAAAAATTGAAAACCTTACAAAAAACCACTTTTCCTCCTCCCCACTCCCTGACTTTCCCAATCCAATACATTCTCTCAAAAAACACCAACTGCCCAGCCCAGCACGACACTTTAGTATACTCAAACTGCAGTTCATGAAGAGGAAAGGAGTCCTTCTCGTTCCATAGGCTTCTCGTGGAGACACACTGAGACCCTCGTGTGCTTCCCTGTCACTTCGGCACCGCCCGGAAAGTCCTTTTGCCGCTTGTGACATCTTCCTTCCATGCTCAGTGCTCTCACCACTGAGACATGGCCAGAGCTGCTTTTAGGGTTGTCTTTCAAGGATGCCTTGTCTCACTCCAAAAAGGCACAGTCTCTGCTTTGGGACATCTGTCCCCCCCATATTTTTCCAACCCCCTGGGGCCGGGGGGTCCTCACAAATGAACCCTCCTGGTTTTGAGGCACTGCCTCCCCCTAAGTGCAGTCTCTGTGTCACAGGAACAACTGAGTCCATGGCCACAAGAAAAAGTCCAGCCAAAAGGCCACTCCAAATCATCTCTCCCCATCCAATCATCTCCACAATCTCCGGGCCAAGTCATCTCATCTCTCATCTCCCTTCTTATTCATCTTCGAGGAGGATTAGCATTTTTGTAAGGCCCCAATCATGAAAGGAAAGGGTTAAAAGTTTCAGTCTCTGTCTATCTTAGAACGATGATACTCCCACACCTGCTGCCGCTGCGGCCGGGCAGTCTCCCTCCTTCTCCTCCCGGCTGGCTGCTCTCCTGGGGGGGGGGGGCTGGCTGCCCGAGGGCTCGATGTCTCTTGGGGCTCCTCCACCCTTCCATCCTTGGAGCCCCCCCGAAGCCCCTCTGTCCAGGCCCCAGGCCTTACCGCATGGCTGGCCCCTCCCCCGCCCAGCAGCAGCGGGCCGGGCGGGGGAGAGATCTGAACTCCTCGCCCGACGAGGTCCAAAGAGGAAGTGCCAGGGCAGTGCCTTGCTTTTAACCCCTGTGTATTCTCGGAGGTGTGTCCAAACCCCACTGGCTACACCAGGTGTCAGTATGAAACCCAAAACCTTCATTGGTTTGACCACAGCTTCCCAGAATTCCCACTTCTTCCTGGTCAAACCATGACAGTCACCCTGAAACCAATGAGAAAATTGTGACACTACAGGGCCCCATGGAACCAAGGATTCATGGAACAACGTGGGATTGAAGGAACCAAAGGTTGATTGTGACATTGCAGATCCTCATGGAATACTGGAGACCATTGTGACACTTCAAGGCCTCATTGAACCAAGGAGACCATTTTGACACTGCAATATACTCTATTGAAAACAATGCCAAGAGAATTAATTTGTCCTGGTAATTTTTCCAGTGTATAGATCGATATCAGCAATATCCAATTGATATTGAACCCCAGACCCTTCTAATGCAGTCAGAAAAGACATGAAAGTCAATACCCTAAATGGCTGACAATAACACTTTATCCCCACCCTCTCCCCACCATTTCCCTCATCCAAGCAGTGGCACTCCTATGGATCAGGAATGCTGTGGCCAGCAGGACCAGGGCAGCGATTCTTCCCCTGAGCTCAGAACTGGTTGGGCAGCACCTCAAGTGCTGTGTCCAGTTCTTGGAGCCCTGGAGTGGGCAAAAGGAAGAAATTTGTACAAGGAAAGAGTAAAGAAAGCAAAGGTGAAGCAAAGGAAATGCTGAGGGCAGTTTGGGGGCAGCTGCCAGGCAGCCCTGGCTCTGAGCAACAGAGTCTGCAGTGGGACAGGAAACTCCCAGCTGATGGGAACAAACTTTCTGGCTGACTGCAGAGGCCAGGACAAAGCTGAGTGGTTTCCCTGGTGTCCCCCAGCCCTTGCTGGCCCCAGAGGCTGATGGCATTTGTGCTCCCTCAGGTTCATGTCCCCACACCAACAGCATGGGGGTGCTCCCCCTGCTCTGTGCAATGCAAACAGGGGCTGCTGAGCCAGTGCTGCCGTGTCTGTGCCTGCAAGGATGGGGCACCTGTGTGAGCTGGGGCAGAGGCCAGGGCTGCAGAGGGGGGATGTTGTTGGCAGCTCCATCAGGACGCTCTGGGACGCTGCCCTGGGCTGTGCAGCGCACTGGGGATGGATCAGCCCCTGCTCTGCTGCTCCTTCCCGTCTGCCCCAGGGCCCTTGCAGAGCCCCAGCCATGCTGATTGCCCCCAGCCTGCCCACGGCCAGCCTGGGGCTACTCACGGGGCTTTTCTGTGCCGAGTATTGGCCTGGCCGTGTTCTTGAGAGAGCCTGGGCAAGGAGCCTGGAGCCCCCAGGGCCTGGCCTGAGGCGTCAGCGCTGCCCCAGCAGTGCCCATGGCCTGTCCCTGCTGCAGCCCCAGCACTGCCACCCCAGGGCTGTGCCCAGCCCCGAGAGCACTCAGGCCCTGCAGCAACACCAGGGCCACCAGGGCAGCGGGGCAGGGCCACGGCAGCAGCACTGGCAACACCAAGTGCTGCTGCTGCTGGGCACAGCTGCTGGGCCAGCACTGATCTGTCCCCAGCTCTGCACACAGACATTGCTGCTGCAGCTCCAGAGAAGGCAACAAAAGGGCATCTCTGAAGAAAATTTTGCTGGGAGATCCTTTAGTTCCTTTAAAGTCACCAAGAATACAGCCCCTCATTGACACAGTCTGTGGCCACAGGGAAGGTGGAGAGAAGCAAAATGAGAAATGTGGATTCTTCAGGGTAGTTATAGATCCAATGGTGTCAGAAACACACGTCTTAAGAGAGGAACTCACTTGCCACAGCAAAAAGTCCAAATATGGACCACACTGGACAAATTTAGACCAGCCTTTTTTATTATTATTACATCAGCCTCAGAACATTGTTAGATGTTAACAGCTTGCTGGCCTAATGGAAAATGCCCCCGAAGGTGGGGTAAAACGGAACGACATAAAATCATCTCAGTTTTGATTTCAGCCAATCACACCAAAACAAGACATATTGACAAGCTTTCCATCCAACCTTATAAAACATACGTAATGGTAGTTAAAACAAAGGCTATTTCATAAGAAACAAAGAACAGAGCTCTATTCACAGGAACATTCTAAAGATATACATTAAATAAACTTGTTGCCATCCTAAAACAAAACCTACAAAGTCTTATTTTTATTTGTCACGTCTACTGCTTGGGAAACTTTTCTGCTTGCTTGGGAAACTTTCCTGCTGTAACAGAAATTCGGGCCCACATCCTGAGGCCTAAATACTCTTTTTTAACCATTTCCTAACAACCCTCTGACTTTATGGATTCTCACACCACCAAGAGTGCAGCCCCTCATTGACACAGTCTGTGGCCACAGGGGAGGTGCAGAGAAAAAAAAAAATTACACAAACATTGGCATTTCTTTGTGGAGATGATTAAGAAACTAAAACACAGACAAAAACTTTCAAAATGAAAACAACAAGAATTATCAAAGATAACTTTTATTACAAGTGATTTGTAGAAATTGGCCAGCAGTTTATTGTTCCTGAAAGCATCCAGTCATTTGTCTCCTCACTGCAGCCTTGAGCTCCTTGTTCCTCAGGCTGTAAATGAGGGGATTCAGGGCTGGAGGCACCACCGAATACAGAACTGACAGGGTCAGATCCAGGGATGTGGAGGAGATGGAGGGGGGCTTCAGGTAGGCAAATACTGCAGTGCTGATAAACAGGAAGAGCACAGCCAGGTGAGGGAGGCAGGTGGAAAAGGCTTTGTGCCGTCCCTGCTCAGAGGGGATCCTCAGCACAGCCCTGAAGATCTGCACATAGGAGAAAACAATGAACACAAAACAGCCAAGTGCTAAACAGGCACTAACAGCAAGAAGCCCAAGTTCCCTGAGGTAGGATTTGGAGCAGGAGAGCTTGAGGATCTGAGGGATTTCACAGAAGAACTGGCCCAGGGCATTGCCATGGCACAGGGGCAGGGAAAATGTATTGGCTGTGTGCATGAGAGCGTAGAGAAAGCCACTGACCCAGGCAGCTGCTGCCATGTGGGCACAAGCTCTGCTGCCCAGGAGGGTCCCGTAGTGCAGGGGTTTGCAGATGGACACGTAGCGGTCGTAGCACATGATGGTCAGGAGGAAATACTCTGCTGAGATGAAGAACATAAAGAAAAAGAGCTGTGCAGCACATCCAGTGTAGGAGATGTCCCTGGTGTCCCAGAGGGAATTGTGCATGGCTTTGGGGACAGTGGTGCAGATGGAGCCCAGGTCAGTGAGGGCCAGGTTGAGCAGGAAGAAGAACATGGGCATGTGCAGGTGGTGGCCGCAGGCTACGGCGCTGATGATGAGGCCGTTGCCCAGGAGGGCAGCCAGGGAGATGCCCAGCAAGAGGCAGAAGTGCAGGAGCTGCAGCTGCCGCGTGTCTGCCAATGCCAGCAGGAGGAAATGGCTGATGGAGCTGCTGTTGGACATTTGCTCTGCCTTGAAATCAGGATCTGTAAAAAAAGAAAATCATGGAATCATTGGGTTTGGAGAGGACTTAAAATACCCCGCACAGCCTGTGGGCACTTTCCCCCCTTTGGGCCTCCCCAGGGCTCTGCTGCCTGGAGCTGTCCCTGCCAGCAGCTGCTTCCCTGTGCCCGGGGCCCTTGGCCCTGCCAGTGCTGCCAGAGCCCAGCCCAGCCTTGGGGGCTCAGCTCTGCCCTGCAGACCCCTCCAGCTCAGGCACTGCCCTGGGGCAGCTCTGGCTCTGCAGATACTGATGGCAATGCTAGAAAAACAATGGGGAGGCTTAAAAGTGAATGTTTTGATGCTGCCTGTAAGGAGCCCTGAGCTGATTTCTGTCACTGCCTGGTTCATCAGATCTGGGAGATTTTTTTGTGTTGGTTTTTTTTAAATGTCATCCTTAACAAGAGATGAACATCTACATGCATTTTCCCATCTGGGCAACCCAAACCAGTGTATAAAAAAAGCAGGGTTTTCCCCTTTCCTGCAACCGCTAACTTGCTGCGCTGCCTGTATAATCCGTTGGAAATGTTCTGCAGTTTTATGTCATGCTGGGAGCAGTCCTAAGAATGGCAGCACCCTCCCCACAAGGAGAACACTTTCCAAGCCCTTTCCAGCTATCTCCTCCCACCCAAATCTTGTCCCCACTGCTGGGAGAAGCTGCCGGGGGGTGAGAGCTGTCCCTGGCAGGCAGCAGAGTCCCTGCCCCCAGCACAGAACCCTGGCTGCAGGACCCTGCTCTGCAGGGCAGCCCTGGGCTCCCTGGCTGCCCCTGCACAAGAGACAATCAGAGAATGTACTCACAGAGTCGTAGGCATTGGATGTTCCGCTTTTGGAGATGGCTCCAGGAGCTGCCAGCTGCATTGTCCTGCAGCCAGAGGTCCTGTGCCAAGGGCTGGCAGTGATTCTGCCCCCGGCACTTCTCAGCACCTTCCCAGCCCTGACTGATTGAAGCTCTCTGTGCCTCTGTGCTGTGCCCGGGCTGGCTGCAGGCAGTGCCCCCGCCCCCCCCGCTGGACTGGAGAAAAGCTGCTCATTGGGGGGAAATGTGCTTTTCAAGCTCTTCTTGGTTACCAGGAGCTGCCTCTGTGCCCGGAGCCAGCCCCCTCAGCAGACACAGACACAGCACAAGGACTTTAATTGAGCCTCTGGGGGTTTGTGCTCAGGTCCTTAACAGCAGTCCCTGAGAGGGAGCCAAAATACCTCTCCAGAACTCCAAGTCAGAATCCAACTCCAAAGTTTTCTTGGGGACGTTTTATGGGTCCCACTGAAGGACACCACTGAGAAATGTCCCCAGGCCCCAGGCAGAGCAGAGAACTGGAGGCCGTGATGAACAGGTGGGGACAAAGAGAAACCAAGCTTGGTGCCCTGGGGCC
>NW_026993794.1:0-10060 GCF_028769735.1 Zonotrichia leucophrys gambelii
CCGCTTTTGGGTGGAGATTGCAGGAGCCACTTTTCCCTATCAAACCAGCCCGACCGGCACTGGTCACCTTTCATCTGGGGAAACCCCCTGGTACGTGGGTTTTCAGAGCCAGCCGGCCCCCTCCCCCCACGGCCCCCCAAAAAAACACGGCCCCTTTTTCCCCGGGAATAAAACGACCTCCCCTCCTGGCTGGGAATTTCAGAGCCACTTGCCCCATCAACCAGCCCCCTTGGACGGGCCACCTTTCACTGGGGAAACCATCCTGCGTATCGGGATTTTTTAGGAGCCACCGCCCCTCCCAGCCCCAGCCCCCAAAAAAAAACACGGCCCTTTTTCCCCCCAAAAAAAAAACCCCTTTTCTGGCGCAATTGCAAAACCACTTCTCTTCAAAAAGCCCCGGCAGGTCCACCTTTTTGGGGCCATCCCCGTAGGGGATTTTTAGGAGGCCGGGATCCCCGCCAAAGCCCCCAAAAAAAACTGCCCTTTTCCCCGGGGAAAAAACCACCCCCCCCCCAACTGGCTGGGGAAATTTCAGACCACTTTTATAAACCCCCCCACTTTTGGGACTGGTGCCACCTTTCATCTGGGAACCATCCTGCATATCGTGGATTTTCAGGAGCCAGCCGCCACTCCCAGCCACAGGCCCCCGAACACAAACCACGGCCCTTTTCCCTGGAAAAAACTAAACCCGCCCTTCTGGCTGGGAGATTGCAGGAGCCACTTGCCTCTATCAAACCAGCCCGACTTGGCACTGGTGCCACCTTGGTCTGGAGCCATCCACCCTAATTGTGGATTTTCAGGAGCCAGCCGGCCCCCCAGCCAAAGTCCCCAAAAAAATCACGGCCCTTTCCCTGGGAATAAAACACCCTGCCCACTTTTGGCTGGGAAAATTGCAGCAGCCACTTGTAATATTAAACCCGCCCAACTGGCACTGGGCCACCTTTCATCTGGGAACCATCCGCGTAAACGTGGATTTTCAGGAGCCAGCCGGGCCACTCCCAGCCACAGGCCCCCGAACACAAAAATACGGCCCTTTTCCTGGAATTTAAAAATGACCTGCCCGTCATCTGGCTGGCAGATTTGGCAGGAGGCACTTCCCTCTATCAATCCAGCCCGACTCGGCACTGGTGCCAAACCCTTTTATCTGGAACCATCCTGCTATCGTGGATTTTCAGGAGCCACGTGCCACTCCCAGCCACAGGCCCCCGAACACAAACCACGGCCCTTTTTCCCTGGAAAAAAACTAACCCCCCGATCTGGCTGGAAGATTGCAGGAGCCACTGCCCCCTTTTCAACCCGCCCACTCGGCTCTGGTGCCACCTTTTATCTGGGGAAACCCTCCTGCGTATCGTGATTTTCAGGAGCCCGCCGGCCACTCCCAGCCACAGGCCCCCAACAAAAACCACGGCCCTTTTCCCTGGAAAAAAACCCACCCCCCGCTTCTGGCTGGCAATTGCAGGACCCTTTCCCCTATCAAACCCCCGACTCGGCACTGGTGCCACCTTTTCTGGGGCCATCCGTATGGGATTTTCAGGGCCAGCCGCCACTCCCAGCCAAGCCCCAAAAAAAACTACGGCCCTTTCCCGGGAATAAAACGCCTGCCCTCATCTGGGTGGGAATTGCAGGAGCCCTTTTATAAAACAGCCCATTGGCAGGGGGGGCCACCTTCATCGGGGAAACCCTCCTGGGAATCGTGGATTTTAGACCGCCCGCCACTCCCACCACAGGCCCCCCAACAAAACCACGGCCCCTTTTTCCCGGAAAAAAACTACCGCCCCCCTTCTGGCTGGCAGATTGAGGGGCACTTCCCCCTATCAAAACCCCCCACTGGGACGTCCCCCTTTCTGGGGCCATCCCCGGGAATTTGGTTTTCGGGGCCAGCCGGCCCTCCCCGCCAAGCCCCAAAAAAAACAAAGGCCCCTTTTCCCCCGGAAAAAACAAACCCCCCCTCTGGTGGCAATTGCAGGGAGCCACTTTTATAAACACCCACTTGGCACTGGTGCCCCTTTCCCGGGGGCCATTCCCTTTTTGGGTTTTCAGGGCCCGCCGCCCCCCAGCCAAGGCCCCAAAAAACACGGCCCTTTTTGAAAAAAACAAACCGCCCTTCTGGCGGGAATTGCAGGAGCACTTTTATAAACCCCCCCAAAAGGAATGGTGCCCCCTTTCATCTGGAAAAATCCTGCGTACGTGGGTTTTCAGGAGCCCCCGGCCATCCCACCACAGGCCCCCAAAAAAAAACCCCTTTTCCCTGGAAAAAACTACCCCCCCTCGGCGGAGATTGAAAAACCACTGCCCCTATCAAACCAGCCCGACTTGGCCGGGGCCACCTTTTGGAACCATCCGCGTACGGAAATTTTTAGGCCAGCCGGCCTCTCCCAGCCAAAGGCCCCCAAACAAACCACGGGCCCTTTCCCCGGAAAAAACTACCCCCTCTTTTGGTGGCAATTGCAGGACCTTCCCCTTAAAAAAAGCCCAACTTCACTGGTCCACCTTTTATTGGGGAACCATCCTGCTATTGGATTTTCAGGGCCACCGGGCCCCTCCCCCCACAGGCCCCCCAAAAAAAACACGGCCTTTTTTGGAAATAAAAAGACCCGCCCTCTTGGCTGGGAGATTGCAGGGGCCACTTGTCTTTTAACCAGCCCCCCTTTTGGGACTTGCCTTTCATCTGGGAACCTCCTGCGTATGTGGATTTTCAGGACCACCCACCCCAGCCACGGCCCCCAAAAACAAACACGGCCCTTTTTCCTGGAAAACTACCCCCCTTTTCTGGCAGATTTTCAGGGGCCCCTTTAAACAACCCCCCGACTGGCCTGGTGCCCCCTTTCATCTGGAACCACCCCGGGTATTGTGGATTTTCAGGACCAGCCGGCCCTCCCCCCCCGGCCCCCCCAAAAAAAACGGCCCTTTTCCCCGGAATAAACTGACCGCCCCTCTTTTGGCTGGCAGTTCAGGACCCCCTTTCCTCTATCAAAACCAGCCCGATGGATGGTGCCATTTTCTGGGAAACCCTCCCGGGGATCGTGGATTTTTAGGGGCCCGCCGGGCCCTCCCCGCCACACCCCAAAAAAAACTACGCCCTTTTCCCGGGAATAAAACTGACCCGCCCTCATTGGCTGGAATTGGGAAAACCCCCTTTTTTACAAACCCCCAATTGGCACGGTGCCACTTTTTGGGAACCCCCCTTTTTTATTATTTTTCAGGAGCCAGCCGCCATTTCCCACCAAGGCCCCCCAAAAAAACCACGGCCCTTTTCCCTGGAAGTAAACTGACCTGCCCTCTCTGGGGGGCAATTCAAGCCCTTGTTATCAAACCCCCACCGGCACTGTCCACCTTTATCTGGGAAAACCCCCTGCTATTGGTTTTCAGGACCCCCGCCCCCCCCAGCCACAGGCCCCCAACAAAACACGGCCCTTTCCCTGGAAAAAAACACCCCCCCTTTTGGCTGGAGATTGCGGAGCCACTTCCCTTATCAAACCGCCCACTGACGGTGCCACCTTTCTCTTGGGGAACCCCCGCGATGTGGATTTTCAGGAGCCCCGGGCCCCCCCCCACAGGCCCCCGAAAAAACTACGGCCCTTTTCCCTGGAATAAAACGCCTCCCTCTCTGGTGGGAGATTGCAGGAGCCCCTTTCTACAACCCCCCGACTTTGGGACGGGGGGCCCCCTTTCATTGGGGAAACCATCCTGCATTGGGATTTTCAGGGGCCAGCCCCCCACTCCCCGCCCCAGCCCCCCCAACAAAACCACGGGCCCTTTTTCCCGGGAAAAAAAAAACCCCCCGTTTTTGGCTGGGAGATTCAGGGGGCCACTTGGGCCTCTCAACCCCGCCCCCTGGACTGGTCCCCTTTCATTGGGCCATCCCGTAGGGATATCAGGAGAGCCGGGGACTCCACCAAAGGCCCCCAAAAAAAACCGGCCCTTTTCCCGGAAAAAACACCGCCCCCTTGGGTGCAATTTTAGGAGCCCTTTTATAAACAGCCCACTGGCATGGTGCCACCTTTCATCTGGGAACCATCCCGGTTGTGGATTTTTTAGGACCAGCCGGCCACTCCCCCGCCAAGGCCCCGAAAAAACTACGGCCCTTTTTCCCTGGGAAATAAAACTGACCTGCCCTCTTTTGGGGGCAATTGAGGACCCCTTGCCTTTCAAACCAGCCCGACTCGGGACGGTGCCCCCTTTCTGGGAACCATCCGCGTTTGTGATTTTAGGAGCCCGCCGGCCCTCCCCCCACAAGCCCCCCAAAAACCCAACCGGCCCTTTTCCTGGAAAAAAACACCTCCCCCGGGTGGGAATTTAGAGCCCTTTTATCAAACCAGCCCACTGCATGGGCCACTTTTATTGGGAAACCCTCCGGGGGTATGTTTTTTCAGGAGCCAGCCGGCACCCCAGCCAAGCCCCCCGAACCAAACACGGCCCTTTTCCCCGGAAAAAAACTACACCCCCCCTTTTGGTGGAGATTGCAGGAGCCCCTTCCCTCTATCAAACCCCCGACGGCACTGGTGCCCCTTTCATCTGGGGAACCCTCCTGCGTATCGTGGATTTTCAGGAGCCCGCCGGCCCTCCCAGCCCCAAAGGCCCCCAAACAAACTACGGGCCCTTTTTTTGGAATAAAACGACCTGCCCTCATCTGGTGGCAGATTCGGAGCCCTTGTCTTCAAACCCCGCCCGACGGCACTGTGCCACTTTTATCTGGGAACCATCCTGCGTATGGGATTTCAGGGGCCCGCCGGCCACTCCCAGCCAAGGCCCCAAAAAAAACCACGGCCCTTTCCCGGAAAAAAAAACCCCACCCCCTTCTGGCGGAGATGCGGAACATTTTTTTCAAAAAACCCAATGGGACTGGTCCACCTTTTACTGGGAACCCCCGGACTGGATTTTTAGGAGCCACCGGCCCTCCCACCACAGGCCCAAAAAAAAAAGCCCTTTTCCCCGAAAAAACTACCCCCCTCGGTGGCAATTGCAGGCCCCCCCTTTTCTATCAAACCCCAAAATGGCATGGGCCACTTTTTTGGAAAAAATCCCGCTATGTGGATTTTCAGGACAGCCGGCCACCCCAGCCACAGGCCCCAAACAAACCCCGGCCCTTTTCCCGGAAGTAAAAACTGACCTGCCCTCTCTGGTGGAATTGAGACCCTTGTTTATCAACCGCCCCCTTGGGATTGCCCCTTTTATCTGGGGAAACCTCCTGAAACGTTTTTTCAGGGCCCGCCGCCACTCCCAGCCACCCCCAAAAAAAACACGGCCCTTTTCCCCGGAATAAAAAAGACCCGCCCTCTCTGGTGGGAATTGCAGACCCTTTTTTAAAACCGCCCAAATTGGACTGTGCCACCTTTCTCGGGAACCCTCCCGGTATGTGGATTTTCAGGGGCCAGCCGCCCCCTCCCACCCACCCCCCAAAAAAACACGGGCCCTTTTTCCCCGGAATTAAAACGCCCGCCCCCCTCGGTGGCGATTGCAGGGGCACTTCCTCTATCAATCCCCCCCGACTGGAGGTGCCCCCCCCTTTTAAACTGGGAACCATCCCGCTATGTGGATTTTTTTAGGGCCAGCCGGCCACTCCCAGCCACAGGCCCCCCAACACAAACCACACCCCTTTTCCCTGGAAAAAACTTACCCCCCGCTTTGGGTGGGAGATTTCAGGAACCCCTTCCTCTATCAAACCGCCCCCCTGGACTGGGCCACCTTTTTCTGGGGCCATCCCGTAAGGATTTTTAGGAGCCACCCGGGCCCCTCCCAGCCAAGCCCCAAAAAAACAAGGCCCTTTTTCCCGGAAAAAAAACTCCCCCCCCTTTTGGTGGCAATTGCAAACCTTTTCCTTATAAACAGCCCACTTGGCACTGGGGCCACCTTTCCCGGGGGCCATCCCTTTGGAATTTCAGGAGCCGCCGGCCACCCCAGCCAAGGCCCCCAAAAAACACGGCCCTTTTCCCCGGAAAAACACCCGCCCCTCTGGGGGCAGATTGCAGGAGCACTTTTATAAAAACCCCCCCTGGCAAGGTGCCACTTTCATCTGGGAACCAAACCTGCGTACGTGGATTTTCAGGGCCCGCCGGCCACCCCGCCACAGGCCCCAAAAAAAACAGGCCCTTTTCCCTGAAAAAACTACCCCCCTCTGGGTGGCAGATTTAGGACCACTCCTCTATCAAACCAGCCCGACTTGGCACTGTGCCACCTTGGGGGGGACCCTCCCGTTTGGATTTTCAGGGCCCCCGGCCCCTCCAGCCCCAAACCCAAAACAATTGCCCTTTTCCCCGAAAAAAACAACCCCCCCTTTTGGCGGCAATTTTTGGGGGCCCCTTTTATAAAAAGCCCTTGGCACTGGTGCCACCTTTCATCTGGGAACCATCCTGCTATCGTGGGGTTTTAGGGGCCCCGCCGGCCATCCCACCACGGCCCCCAAAAAAAACCACGGCCCCCTTTTTCCCCGGAATAAAACTCCGCCCCCTCCCAAAAACCACGCCCCCAACCCCCACTTGCACCCACTTTCCCACCACCCCCCACTGGCAGGGCCCGCCCCCCCCCCCCCCCCCCCCCCCCCCCAACCCCACGGGGCCCTTTTTCCAAAACGCCGCCGCACTGGTCACTTTTTTGGGAAAAACCTCTTTTATTTTCAAACCGCCCCCCCCCAAAAGGCCCCCCCCCGGCCCTTTTTTTAAAAGGGGGGAAAACCTGCCCCCTTTTTGGTCAGAGCAGGGCCCCTTTCCCCCCAACCCCCACCACCCCCCTTTCCTGGGAAAAAATCCTGCGTATTGTGGGTTTTTAGGCCACCGCCCTCCCCCCAGGCCCCCCAAAAAAAACGGCCCTTTCCCTGGAAGAAATTGGACCCGGTTTTTCGGAGGCAGGCCCACCCCATCAAAACCCGCCCCCGACCAAAAAGGGCCCCTTTCCTGGAACCTCCCGGGATTGTGGATTTTTTGGGGCCACCCCATCCCAGCCCGGCCCCAAAAACACCTTTTTCCCGGAAAAAAGACCTGCCCCTTTGGTGGAATTCAGGAGCCACGCCCTTTCCCCCCCCGCCCGGAAAACCACCTTTCCCTGGGAAATTCCCGGTTTTGTGGGTTTTTAGGGGAACCCCCCCCATCCCCAACCCCCCCAAAAAACTGGCCCTTTTTCCCCCGGAAAAATCCGGGATCGGTGGAATTCAGGAGCCAGCCCCATCCCCCGGGCCCCCGGGCCCCCCAAAAAACCCTTTGGAAGGAACCGCCCCTCCCCAGGCCCCAAAAAACCCCCCCGGGCCCTTTTTCCCAAAAAAACACCCACCCGGCCTTGCCCCTTTTATCAAAACCGCCTGCCGGTTTTAAAAACCGTTTTGGGTTTTTCAGAGCCAGCCGGGCCCCCCCCACCACAGGCCCCCAAAAAACACGGCCCCCTTTTCCTGGAATAAAAACGACCTCCCTCTCGGTGGCAGATTGCAGGAGCCACTTGGCCCCATCAACCCGCCCAATTGGCAGTGCCACCCTTTATCTGGGGAAACCCCCTGCGATCGTGGAAAATTTTAGGACCACCGGCCCCCCCAGCCCCAGGCCCCCGAACCCAAAAAACCCCTTTTTCCCGGAAAAAACACCCCCCCTTTGGCTGGAGATTTCAGGAACCCCTTCCCCCTTCAAACCCGCCACTTCACTGGGGCCCCCCTTTCATCTGGGAACCATCCTGCTTTGTGGGTTTTCAGGGGAAAACCGGCCACTCCCACCACAGGCCCGAAAAAACCGGCCCCTTTTCCCGGGAAAAAACACCGCCCCCCATTTTTGGCTGGGAGATTCAGGGGCCCCTTTCCCCCCCAAACCAGCCCACTGGACGGTGCCCCTTTCATTGGGAACCACCCGCTATCGGGATTTTCAGGAGCCAGCCGCCACTCCCAGCCACGCCCCCCAACAAAACACGGCCCTTTTCCCCCCGGGAATAAAAACGACCGCCCTCTCTGGCTGGAGATTGAAGGCCACTTTCTCTACAACCACCCACTTGCCTGGTCACCTTTTGGGAACCATCGGTAGTGGATTTTTAGGAGGCCGGCCCTCCCACCACAAGCCCCAAACAAACAGGCCCTTTTTCCCGGGAAAAAAACTACCGCCCCATCGGGGTGGCAATTGAGGGCCACTTTTATCAAACCGCCCACTGGACGGGGGCCACCTTTTCATCTGGGAAACCCTCCGCTTCGTGGATTTTCAGGGGCCGCCGGGTCCCACCCCAAGGCCCCCCCAACAAAACAGGCCCTTTCCCTGGGAATAAAACTGACCTGCCCTCCGGCTGGCAGATGAGGAACACTTCCCCCTTCAACCACCCCACTTGCACTGGGGGCCACCCTTTCTTTTGGGAAAAATCCGCTATGTGGATTTTCAGGAGCCCCCGGGCCCCTCCCCGCCCCAGGCCCCCCAAACAAACCACGGGCCCCCTTTCCCTGGAAAAACTAACCCCCCCCTGGGTGGAATTCAGGAGCCATTTTATCAAAACCGCCCACTGGCACTGGGCCACCTTCATCTGGGGGAAACCTCCGCTATCGTGGGTTTTCAGGGGGCCCCCGCCCCCCCGCCAAAACCCCAACAAAAACACGGCCCTTTTTTCCCGGAATTTAAAAAAACCCCCCTCTCTGGCTGGAGATTGCGGAGCAAATTTTTTCAAACCACCCGACCCACACTGGTGCCCCTTTCATCTGGAACCTCCCGCGTATCTGGAATTTTTAGGGGCCACCCCACTCCCCGCCACAGGCCCCAAAAAAACTAAAGGGGCCCTTTTCCCGGAATAAAAAAGACCTGCCCTTTCTGGCTGGCAGATTCGGAACCACTTGGTTTCAAAAGCCCAAAATTGGCACGGGCCACCTTTTATCTGGGAACCCTCCCGGGTATGTGGGTTTTTAGGAGCCACCGGGCCCCCCAGCCAAGGCCCCCGAAAACAAACCACGGCCCCTTTTTCCCCGGAAAAAACACCCCCCGTTTGGTGGAGATTTCGGGGCCTTCCTTTATCAAACCCCCCGACTCGAAATGGGCCACCTTTATTGGGAAAAAATCCCCGTATTTGGATTTCAGGAGCCCAGCCGGCCACCCCAGCCCCAGCCCCAAAAAAACTACGGCCCCTTTTCCTGGTTTAAAAAGACCTGCCCATCTTTGGGGGGGCAGATTGAGGACCATTGGTATCAAACCGCCCAAATTGGACTTGCCCCTTTTTATCTGGGAAAACCCTCCCCCTATCGTGGATTTTTTGAGCCACCGCCATCCCCCCCACAGGCCCCCAAAAAAACTACGCCCTTTTCCCTGGAATAAAACGACCTGCCCTCTCGGGTGGCAATTGCAGGAGCCCTTTTATCAAAGCCCACTGGACTGTTTCCCCCTTTTCTGGAACCATCCTGCTATTTTTTTTCAGGACCCCCCACTCCCACCCAGGCCCCCAAACAAACCACGGCCCCTTTTCCGAAAAAAACGCCCCCCCTGGCTGGCGATTGCAGAACCATTCCTCTTAAAACCCCCCCAACTGGATGTGACCCTTTCATCTGGGAACCATCCTGGTATTGGATTTTCAGGGCCAGCCGGCCCCTCCCAGCCAAGGCCCCCAAAAAAACCACGCCCTTTTCCCGGAATTTAAAAAAGACCTGCCCTTCGGCTGGGAGATTGCAGGAGCCACTTGCCTCTATCAAACCCGCCGACTGGACTGGTGCCCCTTTCATTGGGAACCATCCTGCGTATGTGGATTTAGGAGCCAGCCGGCCACCCCCACGGCCCCCAAAAACAAACCCGGCCCTTTTCCCTGGCAAAAAAACACCCCCCCGCCCGGCTGGGAGATTGAGGGGCCCCTTTTCCCCTATCAAACCAGCCCGACTGGCACTGGTCCCCCTTTTCTGGAACCATCCCGGGAAGGGGGTTTTTAGGAGCCAGCCGGCCACCCCAGCCCAAGCCCCAAAAAACCACGGGCCCCCTTTTCCCCGGAAAAAACTACCCCCCTTTTGGGGGCAATTGCAGAGCCCCTTTTATAAACCCGCCCACGGCACGGTGCCCCCTTTCCCGGGCCCTCCCTTGGGATTTTCAGGACCAGCCGGCCACCCCACCACAGGCCCCCAAAAAAAAACACG
>NW_026993795.1:0-10047 GCF_028769735.1 Zonotrichia leucophrys gambelii
GGGAACCATCCTGCGTATCGTGGATTTTCAGGAGCCAGCCGGCCACTCCAGCCACAGGCCCCGAACACAAACCACGGCCCTTTTCCCTGGCAAAAAAACTACCCTCCCGCTTCTGGCTGGCAGATTGCAGGAGCCACTTGCCTCTATCAAACCAGCCCGACTGCACTGGTGCCACCTTCATCTGGGAACCATCCTGCGTATCTGTGGATTTTCAGGAGCCAGCGGCCACTCCCAGCCACAGGCCCCAAACACAAACTACCGGCCTTTTCCTGGAATAAAACTGACCCTCCCCGTTCTGCTGGCAGATTGCAGGAGCCACTTGCCTCTATCAAACCAGCCCAACTTGGCACTGGTGCCACCTTTCATCTGGGAACCATCCTGCGTATCGTGGATTTTCAGGAGCCAGCCGGCCACTCCCAGCCACAGGCCCCCAAACAAACTACGGCCCTTTTCCCTGGAAGTAAAACTGACCTGCCCGTCATCTGGCTGGCAGATTGCAGGAGCCACTTGCCTCTATCAACCAGCCCGACTGGCACTGGTGCCACCTTTCATCTGGGAACCATCCTGCGTATCGTGGATTTTCAGGAGCCAGCCGGCCACTCCCAGCCACAGGCCCCCGAACACAAACCACGGCCCTTTTCCCTGGAAGTAAAACTACCTGCCCGTCATCTGGCTGGCAGATTGCAGGAGCCACTTGCCTCTATCAATCCAGCCCGACTCGGCACTGGTGCCACCTTGGGTCTGGGAACCATCCTGCGTATCGTGGATTTTCAGGAGCCAGCCGGCCACTCCCAGCCACAGGCCCCCAAACACAAACTACGGCCCTTTTCCCTGGAAGTAAAACTGACCTGCCCGTCTTTCTGGCTGGCAGATTGCAGGAGCCACTTGCCTCTATCAATCCAGCCGACTCGGCACTGTGCCACCTTTCATCTGGGAAACCATCCTGCGTATCGTGGATTTTCAGGAGCCAGCCGGCCACTCCAGCCACAGGCCCCCAAACACAAACCACGGCCCTTTTCCCTGGCAAAAAAACTCACCGCCCCGCTTCTGGCTGGCAGATTGCAGGAGCCACTTCCCTCTATCAACCAGCCCGACTCGGCACTGGTGCCACCTTTCATCTGGGAACCATCCTGCGTATCGTGGATTTTCAGGAGCCAGCCGGCCACTCCCAGCCACAGGCCCCAAACACAAACTACGGCCCTTTTCCCTGGAATAAAACTGACCCCCGCTCTGGCTGGCAGATTGCAGGAGCCACTTGCCTCTATCAATCCAGCCCGACTCGGCACTGGTGCCACCTTTCATCTGGGAACCATCCTGCGTATCGTGGATTTTCAGGCCAGCCGGCACTCCCAGCCACAGGCCCCGAAACAAACACGGCCCTTTTCCCTGGAAGTAAAACTGACCTGCCCGTCATCTGGCTGGCAGATTGCAGGAGCCACTTGCCTCTATCAAACCAGCCCACTGGCACTGGTGCCACCTTTCATCTGGGAACCATCCTGCGTATCGTGGATTTTCAGGAGCCAGCCGGCCACTCCCAGCCACAGGCCCCAACACAAACACGCCCTTTTCCCTGGAATTAAAATCACCTGCCCTCTTCTGGCTGGCAGATTGCAGGAGCCACTTGCCTCATCAAACCAGCCCGACTCGGCACTGGTGCCACCTTTCATCTGGGAACCATCCTGCGTATCGTGGATTTTCAGGAGCCAGCCGGCCACTCCAGCCACAGGCCCCAACACAAACACGGCCCTTTTCCCTGGAAAAAACTACCTCCCGCTCTGGCTGGCAGATTGCAGGAGCCACTTCCCTCTATCAAACCAGCCCGACTCGGCACTGGTGCCACCTTTCATCTGGGAACCATCCTGCGTATCGTGGATTTTCAGGAGCCAGCCGGCACCCCCAGCCACCGGCCCCCCAACACAAACCACGGCCCTTTTCCCTGGAAGTAAAACTGACCTGCCCCCTTCTGGCTGGCAGATTGCAGGAGCCACTTGCCTCTATCAAACCAGCCCGACTCGGCACTGGTGCCACCTTTCATCTGGGAACCATCCTGCGTATCGTGGATTTTCAGGAGCCAGCCGGCCACTCCCAGCCACAGGCCCCCAAACACAAACTACGGCCCTTTTCCCTGGAAGTAAAACTGACCTGCCCATCTTCTGGCTGGCAGATTGCAGAGCCACTTGGCTCTATCAAACCAGCCCGACTTGGCACTGGTGCCACCTTTCATCTGGGAACCATCCTGCGTATCGTGGATTTTCAGGAGCCAGCCGGCCACTCCCAGCCACAGGCCCCGAAACAAAACCACGGCCCTTTTCCCTGGAAGTAAAACTGACCTGCCCGTCATCTGGCTGGCAGATTGCAGGAGCCACTTGCCTCTATCAATCCAGCCGACTTGGCACTGGTGCCACCTTTCATCTGGGAACCATCCTGCGTATCGTGGATTTTCAGGAGCCAGCCGGCCACTCCCAGCCACAGGCCCCAACACAAACACGGCCCTTTTCCCTGGAAAAAAACTACCACCCCGCTTCTGGCTGGCAGATTGCAGGAGCCACTTGCCTCTATCAAACCAGCCGACTTGGCACTGGTGCCACCTTGTCATGGGAGCCATCCGCGTATTGTGGATTTTCAGGGGCCAGCCGGCACTCCCAGCCACAGTCCCCAAAACAAATCTACGGCCCTTTTCCCTGGAAGTAAAACTGACCTGCCCATCATCTGGCTGGCAATTGCAGAGCCACTTGGTATATCAACCGCCCACTTGGCACTGGTGCCACCTTTCATCTGGGAACCATCCTGCGTATCGTGGATTTTCAGGAGCCAGCCGGCCACTCCCAGCCACAGCCCCGAAACACAAACCACGGCCCTTTTCCCTGGCAAACAAAACTATACCGCCCCGCTTCTGGCTGGCAGATTGCAGGAGCCACTTGCCTCTATCAATCCAGCCCGACTCGGCACTGGTGCCACCTTTCATCTGGGAACCATCCTGCGTATCGTGGATTTTCAGGAGCCAGCCGGCCACTCCCAGCACAGGCCCCGAAACAAAACTACGGCCCTTTTCCCTGGAATAAAACTACCTGCCCCTTCTGGCTGGCAGATTGCAGGAGCCACTCCTCTATCAAACCAGCCCGACTGGCACTGGTGCCACCTTTCATCTGGGAACCATCCTGCGTATCGTGGATTTTCAGGAGCCAGCGCCACTCCCAGCCACAGGCCCCAAACAAAACCACGGCCCTTTTCCCTGGCAAAAAAACTACACCCCCGCTTCTGGTGGCAGATTGCAGGAGCCACTTGCTCTATCAAACCAGCCGACTGGCACTGGTGCCACCTTTCATCTGGGAACCATCCTGCGTATCGTGGATTTTCAGGAGCCAGCCGGCCACTCCCAGCCACAGGCCCCCAACAAAACACGGCCCTTTTCCCTGGAAAAAACTACCGCCCCTTCTGGCTGGCAGATTGCAGGACCACTTGCTCTATCAAACAGCCACTGCACTGGTGCCACCTTTCATGGGAACCATCTGCGTATGTGGATTTCAGGAGCCAGCGGCCACTCCAGCCACAGGCCCAAACAAACACGGCCTTTTCCCTGGAAAAAACTGACTGCCCTCTCTGGCTGGCAATTGCAGGAGCCATTGCTTATCAACAGCCCGACTGGCACTGTGCCACCTTTCATCTGGAACCATCTGGTATCGTGGATTTTCAGGAGCCAGCCGGCCACTCCAGCCACAGGCCCCCAACACAAACACGGCCCTTTCCTGGAAAAACTACCGCCCGTCTGGCTGGCAGATTGCAGGAGCACTTCCTCTATCAACCAGCCGACTGGCATGGTGCCACTTTCTTGGGAACCATCCTGCGTATGTGGATTTCAGAGCAGCGCCACTCCCACCACAGCCCCAAACACAAACCACGGCCCTTTTCCCTGGCAAAAAAACTGACCGCCCACTTCTGGCTGGCAGATTGCAGAGCCACTTGCCCTCTATCAAACCAGCCCGACTGGCACTGGTGCCACCTTTCATCTGGGAACCATCCTGCGTATCGTGGATTTTCAGGAGCCAGCCGGCCACTCCCAGCCACAGGCCCCAAACACAAACACGGCCCTTTTCCCTGGAAAAAACTACCTGCCCTCTTCTGGCTGGCAGATTGCAGGAGCCACTTGCCTCTATCAATCCAGCCCGACTTCGGCACTGGTGCCACCTTTCATCTGGGAACCATCCTGCGTATCGTGGATTTTCAGGAGCCAGCCGGCCACTCCCAGCCACAGGCCCCCAACACAAACACGGCCCTTTCCCTGGAAGTAAAACTGACCTGCCCTCATCTGGCTGGCAGATTGCAGGAGCCACTTGCCCTATCAAACCAGCCCTATTTGGCACTGGTGCCACCTTTCATCTGGGAACCATCCTGCGTATCGTGGATTTTCAGGAGCCAGCCGGCCACCCCCAGCCACAGGCCCCAAACACAAACTACGGCCCTTTTCCCTGGAAGTAAAACTTACCTGCCCGTCATCTGGCTGGCAGATTGCAGGAGCCACTTGCCTCTATCAAACCAGCCCGACTCGGCACTGGTGCCACCTTTCATCTGGGAACCATCCTGCGTATCGTGGATTTTCAGGAGCCAGCCGGCCACTCCCAGCCACAGGCCCCCAACACAAACCACGGCCCTTTTCCCTGGCAAAAAACTACCCGCCCGCTCTCTGGCTGGCAGATTGCAGGAGCCACTTGCCTCTATCAAACCAGCCCGACTGCACTGGTGCCACCTTTCATCTGGGAACCATCCTGCGTATCGTGGATTTTCAGGAGCCAGCCGGCCACTCCCAGCCACAGGCCCCCGAACACAAACCACGGCCCTTTTCCCTGGAAAAAACTACCCCCGCTTCTGGCTGGCAGATTGCAGGAGCCACTTGCCTCTATCAAACCAGCCCGACTCGGCACTGGTGCCACCTTTCATCTGGGAACCATCCTGCGTATCGTGGATTTTCAGGAGCCAGCCGGCCACTCCAGCCACAGGCCCCCAACACAAACTACGGCCCTTTTCCCTGAATAAAACTGACCTGCCCGTCATCTGGCTGGCAGATTGCAGGAGCCACTTGCCTCTATCAATCCAGCCCGACTGGCACTGGTGCCACCTTTCATCTGGAACCATCCTGCGTATCGTGGATTTTCAGGAGCCAGCCGGCCACTCCCAGCCACAGGCCCCAACACAAACCACGGCCCTTTTCCCTGGCAAAAAAACTCACCCGCCCGCTTCTGGCTGGCAGATTGCAGGAGCCACTTGCCTCTATCAAACCAGCCCGACTCGGCACTGGTGCCACCTTTCATCTGGGAACCATCCTGCGTATCGTGGATTTTCAGGAGCCAGCCGGCCACTCCCAGCCACAGGCCCCCAAACACAAACTACGGCCCTTTTCCCTGGAAGTAAAACTGACCTGCCCATCATCTGGCTGGCAGATTGCAGACCACTTGCTCTATCAACCACGACGGCACTGGTGCCACCTTTCATCTGGGAACCATCCTGCGTATCGTGGATTTTCAGGAGCCAGCCGGCCACTCCCAGCCACAGGCCCCAACACAAAACACGGCCCTTTTCCCTGGAAAAAACTCACCTGCCCGTCTCTGGCTGGCAGATTGCAGGAGCCACTTGCCTCTATCAAACCAGCCCGACTCGGCACTGGTGCCACCTTTCATCTGGGAACCATCCTGCGTATCGTGGATTTTCAGGAGCCAGCCGGCCACTCCCAGCCACAGGCCCCCGAACACAAACACGGCCCTTTTCCTGAAAAAAACTGACCTGCCCGTCTTCTGGCTGGCAGATTGCAGGAGCCACTTGCCTCTATCAAACCAGCCGACTTCGGCACTGGTGCCACCTTTCATCTGGGAACCATCCTGCGTATCGTGGATTTTCAGGAGCCAGCCGGCCACTCCCAGCCACAGGCCCCAACACAAAACTACGGCCCTTTTCCCTGGAATAAAAACTGACCTGCCCGTCTTCTGGCTGGCAGATTGCAGGAGCCACTTGCCTTATCAAACCAGCCCGACTCGGCACTGGTGCCACCTTTCATCTGGGAACCATCCTGCGTATCGTGGATTTTCAGGAGCCAGCCGGCCACTCCCAGCCACAGGCCCCGAACACAAAACACGGCCCTTTTCCCTGGCAAAAAACTACCGCCCCTTCTGGCTGGCAGATTGCAGGAGCCACTTGCCTCTATCAAACCAGCCCGACTCTGGCACTGGTGCCACCTTTCATCTGGGAACCATCCTGCGTATCGTGGATTTTCAGGAGCCAGCCGGCCACTCCCAGCCACAGGGCCACTCCCAGCCACAGGCCCCAACACAAACTACGGCCCTTTTCCCTGGAAGAAAACTACCTGCCCGTCTTCTGGCTGGCAGATTGCAGGAGCCACTTGCCTCTATCAAACCAGCCCGACTCGGCACTGGTGCCACCTTTCATCTGGGAACCATCCTGCGTATCGTGGATTTCAGGATCCAGCCGGCCACTCCCAGCCACAAGCCCCCAACACAAACCACGGCCCTTTTCCTGGAAGTAAAACTGACCGCCCTCATCTGCTGGCAGATTGCAGGAGCCACTTGCCTCTATCAACCAGCCGACTGGCACTGGTGCCACCTTTCATCTGGGAACCATCCTGCTATCGTGGATTTTCAGGAGCCAGCCGGCCACTCCCAGCCACAGGCCCCCAAACACAAACTACGGCCCTTTCCCTGGAAGTAAAACTGACCTGCCCGTCATCTGGCTGGCAGATTGCAGGACCACTTGCCTCTATCAAACCAGCCACTGGCACTGGTGCCACCTTTCATCTGGGAACCATCCTGCGTATCGTGGATTTTCAGGAGCCAGCCGGCCACTCCCAGCCACAGGCCCCAAACACAAACTACGGCCCTTTTCCCTGGAATAAAACTGACCTGCCCCTATCTGGCTCGCAGATTGCAGGAGCCACTTGCCTCTATCAACCAGCCTGACTTGGCACTGGTGCCACCTTTCATCTGGGAACCATCCTGCGTATCGTGGATTTTCAGGAGCCAGCCGCCACTCCCAGCCACAGGCCCCCGAACACAAACCACGGCCCTTTTCCCTGGCAAGAAAAACGACCGCCCCGCTTCTGGCTGGCAGATTGCAGGAGCCACTTGCTCTATCAAACCAGCCCGACTCGCACTGGTGCCACCTTTCATCTGGGAACCATCCTGCGTATTCGTGGATTTTCAGGAGCCAGCCGGCCACTCCCAGCCACAGGCCCCAAACAAAACTACGGCCCTTTTCCCTGGAAAGTAAAACTGACCTCCCCATCTTCTGGCTGGCAGATTGCAGGAGCCACTTGCTCTATCAAACCAGCCCGACTCGGCACTGGTGCCACCTTTTCATCTGGGAACCATCCTGGTATCGTGGATTTTCAGGAGCCAGCCGGGCCACTCCCAGCCACAGGTCCCCAACACAAACTACGGCCCTTTTCCCTGGAAGTAAAACTGACCTGCCCATCTTCTGGCTGGCAGATTGCAGGACCACTTGCCTCTATCAACAGCCCGACTCGGCACTGGTGCCACCTTTCATCTGGGAACCATCCTGCGTATCGTGATTTTCAGGAGCCAGCCGGCCACTCCCAGCCACAGGCCCCCAACACAAACTACGGCCCTTTTCCCTGGAAAAAAACTACCGCCCCTTCTGGCTGGCAGATTGCAGGAGCCACTTGCCTCATCAATCCACCGACTCGGCACTGGTGCCACCTTTCATCTGGGAACCATCCTGCGTATCGTGGATTTTCAGGAGCCAGCCGGCCACTCCCAGCCACAGGCCCCGAACACAAACTACGGCCCTTTTCCCTGGAAGTAAAACTGACCTGCCCGTCATCTGGCTGGCAGATTGCAGGAGCCACTTGCCTCTATCAAACCAGCCCGACTCGGCACTGGTGCCACCTTTCATCTGGGAACCATCCTGCGTATCGTGGATTTCAGGAGCCAGCCGGCCACTCCCAGCCACAGGCCCCCGAACACAAACCACGGCCCTTTTCCCTGGAAAAAACTACCCCCGCTCTGGCTGGAATTGCAGAGCCACTTGACCTATCAAACCAGCCCGACTGGCACTGGTGCCACCTTTCATCTAGGAACCATCCTGCGTATCGTGGATTTTCAGGAGCCAGCCGGCCACTCCCACCACAGGCCCCCAAACAAAACACGGCCCTTTTCCCTGGAAGTAAAACTGACCCGCCCATCATCTGGCTGGCAGATTGCAGGAGCCACTTGCCTCTATCAATCCAGCCCGACTTGGCACTGGTGCCACCTTTCATCTGGGAACCATCCTGCGTATCGTGGATTTTCAGGAGCCAGCCGGCCACTCCCAGCCACAGGCCCCAAAAAAACTACGGCCCTTTCCATGGAAGTAAAACTGACCTGCCCATCTCTGGCTGGCAATTGCAGAGCCACTTGGTTATTAAACCAGCCCAACTAGCACTGGTGCCACCTTTCATCTGGGAACCATCCTGCGTATCGTGGATTTTCAGGAGCCAGCCGGCCACTCCCAGCCACAGGCCCCCGAACACAAACCACGGCCCTTTTCCCTGGAAGTAAAACTGACCTGCCCATCATCTGGCTGGCAGATTGCAGGAGCCACTTGCCTCTATCAACCCAGCCCGACTTGGCACTGGTGCCACCTTTCATCTGGGAACCATCCTGCGTATCGTGGATTTTCAGGAGCCAGCCGGCCACTCCCAGCCACAGGCCCCCAAAACAAACTACGGCCCTTTTCCCTGGAAGTAAAACTGACCTGCCCATCTTTTGGCTGGCAGATTGCAGGACCACTTGCTCTATCAAACCAGCCGACTTGCACTGGTGCCACCTTTCATCTGGGAACCATCCGCGTATCGTGGATTTTCAGGAGCCAGCCGGCCACTCCCAGCCACAGGCCCCCAAACAAAATCTACGGCCCTTTTCTCTGGAATAAAAACTACCGCCCGCTTCTGGCTGGCAGATTGCAGGAGCCACTTGCCTCTATCAAACCAGCCCGACTTGGCACTGGTGCCACCTTTCATCTGGGAACCATCCGCGTATCGTGGATTTTCAGGAGCCAGCCGCCACTCCCAGCCACAGTCCCCAAAAATCTACGGCCCTTTTCCCTGGAAGTAAAACTGTACCTGCCCATCATCTGGCTGGCAGATTGCAGGAGCCACTTGTACTATCAAACCAGCCCGACTTGGCACTGGTGCCACCTTTTCTGGGAACCATCCTGCGTATCGTGGATTTTCAGGAGCCAGCCGGCCACTCCCAGCCACAGGCCCCAACACAAACCACGGCCCTTTTCCCTGGAAGTAAAACTGACCTGCCCGTCATCTGGCTGGCAGATTGCAGGAGCCACTTGCCTCTATCAAACCAGCCCGACTTGGCACTGGTGCCACCTTTCATCTGGGAACCATCCTGCGTATCGTGGATTTTCAGGAGCCAGCCGGCCACTCCCAGCCACAGGCCCCCAAACACAAACTACGGCCCTTTTCCCTGGAAGTAAAACTGACCTGCCCGTCGATCTGGCTGGCAGATTGCAGGAGCCACTTGCCTCTATCAAACCAGCCGATCTGGCACTGGTGCCACCTTTCATCTGGGAACCATCCTGCGTATCGTGGATTTTCAGGAGCCAGCCGGCCACTCCCAGCCACAGGCCCCCGAACACAAACCACGGCCCTTTTCCCTGGCAAACAAAACTCACCCGCCCCGCTTCTGGCTGGCAGATTGCAGGAGCCACTTCCCTCTATCAAACCAGCCCGACTCGGCACTGGTGCCAACCTTTCATCTGGGAACCATCCTGCGTATCGTGGATTTTCAGGAGCCAGCCGGCCACTCCCAGCCACAGCCCCAAACACAAACTACGGCCCTTTTCCCTGGAAGTAAAACTGACCTGCCCATCATCTGGCTGGCAGATTGCAGGAGCCACTTGCCTCTATCAAACCAGCCCGACTTGGCACTGGTGCCACCTTTCATCTGGGAACCATCCTGCGTATCGTGGATTTTCAGGAGCCAGCCGGCCACTCCCAGCCACAAGCCCCAAACAAACTACGGCCCTTTT
>NW_026993796.1:0-10021 GCF_028769735.1 Zonotrichia leucophrys gambelii
GGGGCCTCCTGAAAACTCCCCCAAAAGGGGGGGTTAGTTTTTTTTCCCGGGAAAAGGGCCGTGGGTTGTTTTTTGGGGCCTGTGGGTGGGGGGCCGGGGCCCTGAAAAAACCCGAACCAGGATGGTTTTCCCGAGAAGGGGGCAAGTCCATTTTGGGCTGGTTTGATAAGGGGGAAATGGCTCCTCAAACTGCCACCAGAGGGGGCGGGGAGTTTTTCCCGGGAAAAGGCCCCTAATTTGTTGGGGGCCTGTGGCTGGAGTGGGGGCTCTCCGAAAATCAGATCCAGGTGGTTCCCAGATGAAAGGGGGGCACAGGCCGGTCGGCTGGTTAAGAGGAAAATGGCCCTCAATCTCCCGCAGAGCGGGCGGTAGTTTTTTCCCGGGAAAAGGGCCCTGTTTTGTTTGGGCCTGGGCTGGGGTGGGCCGGGCTGGCTCCCGAAAATCCACGGCGGGTGGTCCCCCGATGAAAGGTGGCACCAGGCCATGGGGTGGTTTTTAAAGAAGTGGTCCTGCAATTCCAGCAGAAGGGGTGGGGATTTTTTCCAGGAAAGGGCCGTGGGTTTTTGTCGGGGGCCGAGGGGAGTGGCCGGCTGGCTCCTGAAAAACCACGATACGCGGATGGTTCCAATGAAAGGTGGACCAAATGCCAAATTGGGCTGTTTTAGAGCCCAAGGGGGCCTGCAATTTGCCAGCCAAAGAGGCAGGCGTTTTTTTTCCCGGGAAAGGGGGCCCTAGTTTTTGTTTTTGGGGGCCTTTGGTGGGGATGGCCCCGGTGCTCCCGAAAACCACATACCAGGAAAGGTTCCCCCGATGAAAGGGGGCACCGTGCCGAGTCGGTGGTTGATAGGGAAGTGGCTCCTGCAATTGCAGCAGGCGGGGGTAGTTTTTTCCAGGGAAAAGGGCCGTGGTTTGTGTTGGGGGTGTGGCTGGGGGTGGCCCGGGTGTCCGAAAATCCACGAACGCAGGTGTTTTTCCCGATGAAAAGGGGGCACCAGTGCCAATCGGGCGGGTTGATAGAGGAAGTGGGTCCTCCATTCCGCCAAAGAGGGGGGTTAGTTTTATTCAGGGAAAAGGGCCTGTTTTTTTTTGGGCCTGTGCTGGGAGTGGCCGGCTGGTCCTGAAAAATCCACGAACCGGGGTGGTTCCCCAAAGAAAGGTGGCACCAGTCCAGTCGGGGTGGTTTGATGAGGGCAAATGGTCCTGCAATCTGCCCGCAGAAGCGGGGGGGGGTTTTTTTCCAGGGAAAAAGGGGGGTGTTTGTTTGGGGCCGTGGCTGGGAGTGGCCCGCTGGCTCCGGGAAAAAACCCCATACGCAGGTGGGTTTCCCGATGAAAAAATGGGCCCCTGCAAATCGGGGTGTTGTTTTGAGGAAGTGGCTCTCAATCTGCCCCCAGAAAGGGGGGGTATTTCTTTCAGGGGAAAAAGGGGGGTGGTTTTTTTGGGGGCTGTGGTGGAGGGCCGCTGGCTCCGAAAATCCCAAAAACCGGTGGTTTCCCCAAAGAAAGGTGGCACCCTGCCGGGGGGTGGTTTAGAAAGGGGTTTCCGCAATCTGCCCGCCAGAAGGGGGGTAGTTTTTTTTCCGGAAAAGGGCCTGGTTTTTTTTGGGGGGCCTGTGCTGGGAGTGGGCCGGCTGGGTTCTGAAAATCCCCAAACGCAGGATGGTTCCCAATTAAAAAGGGACCATGCGGGCGGTGGTTAAGGGAAGTGCTCTGCAATCGCCAGCCAGAAGGGGGGTAGTTTTTTTAGGAAAGGGGGTGGTTTGTTTGGGGGCCCGGGCGGGGGTGGCCCGGGTGGCCCTGAAAAAACCCCCGATACGCAGGATGGTTCCCAGATGAAAGGGCCCAGTGCCAGTCGGGCTGGTTTAAGAGGGAAGTGGCTCCCGCAATTGCAGCAGAAAGGGGGGTTTTTTTTTTCCAGGAAAAGGGCCTGGGTTTGTGTTGGGGGGGTTGGCTGGGGGTGGCCGGTGGGTCCTGAAAATCCACATACGGATACGCAGGATGGTTTTCCCGATGAAAGGGGGACCCGTGCGAGTGGGCTGGTTAAGAGGCAAATGGCTCCCGCAAATTCAGCCATAGAGGGGAAGGGCAGTTTACTTCCGGGAAAAGGCCCTAGTTTTTTTGGGGCCTGGCTGGGAGTGGGCCCGGGTGGCTCCGAAAATCCACAAAACGCAGGATGGTTCCCAGATGAAAGGTGGCACGTGCCCAGTCGGGCTGGTTTATAAGGCAAGGGTCCTGCAAATTTCCGCCCCAAAAGGGTAGTTTTTTTCCCGGAAAGGGCCCTGTTTTGGTTTGGGGGGTGTGGCGGGGAAATGGCCCCTGGTCCGAAATCCCGTACCGGTGGTTTCCCCGATAAAAATGGCCCATGCAAGTGGGGGTTTGATAAAAGTGGGTCCCGCAATTGCCCGCCCGAAGAGGCGGTCAGTTTTACTTCCAGGGGAAGGCCGTGTTTTTTTGGGGCTGTGGCGGGAAAGTGGCGGGTGGCTCGAAATCCACGTAGCAGGAGGTTCCCAGATGAAAGGTGGCACCATGCGAGTCGGGCTGGTTTTTATAGAGGGAGTGGGTCCTGCAATTGCCAGCCCGAAAACGGGGGGGGGGGTTTTTTTTCCCGGGAAAGGGGCCTGGTTGTGTTCGGGGCCCGTGGGGTGGGGTGGGGGGCTGGTTTCCCGAAAATCCCCGATACAGGGGGTTCCCCGATGAAAGGTGGCACCGTGCAAAATGGGGTTTGTAACCCAAATGGTCTGCAATTGCAGAGAAGGGGGGTGTTTTTTCCGGAAAAGGGGGGTGTTGTTTTTGGGATTTTGGCTGGATGCCCGGGGGCCCTGAAAATCCACATTCGCGGATGGTCCCCAAAGGGGGCACCATGCCCAATGGGCTGGTTTTATAGAGGCAAATGGGTCCTGCCCTCTCCAGCCAGAAGCGGGGGGAAATTTTTTTTCCCGGGAAAAAGGGCCCGGGGTTTTTGGGTTGGGGGGTGTTGGAGTGGGCCGGGTGGGTCCGAAATCCACGAAGGGATGGTTCCCCAAAGAAAGGTGGCACCGTGCCAATGGCTGGTTGATAGAGGCAATGGCTCCCGCAATCTGCCGCAGAAAAGGGGAGGCAGTTTTTTTTTCGGGAAAAAGGGGCCCTTTATTTGTTTGGGGGGTGTGGTTGGAGTGCCCGGTGGGGTCCGAAAACCACATACGCAGGTGGTTCCCCGATGAAAAGGGGGCACCAGTGCCAGTTGGGGGTTTTTGAAGAGAAGGGTTCAGCAATTTTCAGCCAGAGGGGGGGTAGTTTTTTCCGGGGAAAGGGGGCCGTGTTTTTTTTTGGGGCCCTTTGGGGGGAGTGGCCGGGGTCCTGAAAATCCCCGACGCAGGGTGGTTCCCAGATAAAAAGTGGGACCATGCCCAGTCGGGCTGGTTTTATAGAGGAAGTGGGTCCTCAATCTGCCGCAGAGCGGGGGGTTTTTTTCCAGGGGAAAAGGGCCGTGGTTTTTGTTTTGGGGGCCTGTGGCTGGGAGTGGGGCGGGTCTGAAAAACATGAACGCAGGATGTTTCAGATGAAAAGGGGGCCAGGCCCCAGTGGGGGGGATTTAAGAGGTGGTTTTAAAGGGAAATGGTTTCCCGCAATCTGCACCAGAAGAGGGGGTTTTTTATTCCAGGAAAGGGGGGTTTTTGTTGGGGGCCGTGGCTGGGGGTGGCCCGGCTCCTAAAATCCCCATACGCGGTGGTCCCAGATGAAAGGTGGACCCGTTTCCATGGGTGGTTTAAGAGAAAAAGGCCTGCAATTCCCCGCCCCAAGGGGGGGGTTGTTTTTTTCCAGGGAAAAAGGGCCGGGGTTTTTTTTTTGGGGGCCTGTGGCTGGGGGTGGCCGGGTGCTCCCGAAAATCCACAATAGCAGGAATGGTTTTCCTGAAAGGGGGCACCCGTCCGAGTCGGGTGGTTTGATATGGGGAAGTGGCTCCTGCAATCTGCACCCAAAAAGGGGGGGGGGAGTTTTTTCCGGGAAAAGGCCGGGTTTTGTTCGGGGGGCCCGTGGCTGGAGTGGCCGGCTGGGTCCGAAAATCCCCTACGCAGGTGGTTCCCAGATGAAAGGGGGCACCAGTGCAGCGGGTGGATTGTAGAGGGAAGTGGCTCCCGCAATTGCCAGCCCGAAGAGGGCGGGCAGTTTTACTTTCCCGGGAAAGGCCGTGTTTTTTTTGGGGACCTTGTCTGGGAGTGGCGGCGGCTCCTGAAAATCCCCGATACGCAGGATGGTTCCCCGATGAAGGGGGCACAGGCCAATCGGGTGGGTTTTTTGAGGAAGTGGCCTGAAAACTGCCAGCCAGAAGCGGGGCGGGTGGGTTTTTTTTGCCAGGGAAAAAAGGGCCCTGTTTTTGTTCGGGGGGGGTGGGAGTGGCGGTGGTCCTGAAAAACCACGATTTCGCAGGTGGTTCCCCAAAGAAAGGTGGCACCCGTCCAGTCGGCTGGGTTTTATAAAGGGAAGTGCTCTGCAATCTGCCCGCCAGAAGGGGGGGGTAGTTTTCTTTATGGGGAAAAGGGCGTGGTTTGTTTGGGGCTTTTGGCTGGGAGGGCCCGGGTGGCTCTGAAAAAACCAATACGCAGAGGTTCCCCGATGAAAAGGTGGCACCGTGCCAGTCGGGCTGGTGATAGAGGCAAAGGGGCCCCCGCAAATTGCCAGCCAGAAGCGGGGGGGGTTAGTTTTTTTTGCCAGGGAAAAAGGGGCCCTGGTTTTGTCGGGGCCTGTGGCGGGAGTGGCCCCCTGGCTCCTGAAAATCCCCGAACGCAGGTGGTTTTCCCGATGAAAGGTGGACCCGGCCAGTCGGGCTGGTTTTATTGAGGGAAGGGGGTCCCCGCAAACGCACCAGAGGGGGGGGTAGTTTTTTAGGGAAAAAGGGCCCTGATTTGGGGGGGCCGTGGTGGGAGTGGGGCGGGTCCCGAAAATCCCCGATAGAGGGTGGTTTCCCCGATGAAAGTTGGACCCGTGCCGAGTCGGCGGTTGAAGAGGAAGGGCTCCTGCAATCTGCCCGCAATGGGGCGGTGTTTTTTTCCCGGGGGAAAAGGCCCGGGTTTGTGTTCGGGGGCCCGTGGGTGGGGAAAATGGGGGCTCTCGAAAAACCCCGATAGCGGATTTCCCCGTGAAGGTGGCCCAGTGCGTCGGGCTGGTTTTATAGAGGAAGTGGCTCCTGCAAACGCCAGCCCGAAGGGGGTTGGTTTTTTCCAGGGAAAAGGGGCCCTTTTTTTGTGTTTGGGGGGCCCTTGGCTGGGAGGCCGGCTGGTCCGAAAATCCCATACCGGAGGTTTCCCAGTGAAAGGTGCCAGGGCCAAATCGGCTGGTTTTATTGAGGGAAGTGGGGGCCGCAATCTGCCGCCAGATGAGGGCAGGCGTTTTAATTCCGGGAAAGGCCCTTTTTGTTTGGGGGTTTGGGGTGGGAGTGGCGGCTGGCTCCTGAAAATCCACGAACCAGGTGGTTCCCCGATGAAAAGGGGGCACCCTGCCAAGTTGGGGTGGTTTGAAGGCAAATGGTCCCGCAATCTGCCACCCAAATGGGAGGGCAGTTTTTTTTCCCGGGAAAGGGGCCTTTTTTTTTGGGGGGCCGGGCTGGGAGTGGCCGGGCTGGCTCCTGAAAATCCCCAAAACGGAGGTTCCAATGAAAGGTGGCACCCGGCGATCGGGTGGTTGTAGAGCAGTGGCTCCTGCAATCCCAGCCGAAGGGGGGGTTGTTTTGTTTTTTCAAAGGGGAAAAAGGCCGTGGTTTGTGTTTGGGGGCCTTGGCTGGGGGTGGCCGCTGGCTCCTGAAAATCCACGTTCGCAGGATGGTTCCCCGTGAAAGGTGGGCCCCCGGCAAATTGGTGGTTTTTATAGGGAATGGGGTCCTGCAATCTGCCGCCAGATGAAGGGCAGTTTTATTCCAGGGAAAAAGGGCCGTTTTTTGTTTGGGGGCCCGTGGCTGGGATGGCCCGGGTGGCTCCTAAAATCCACGAACCAGGTGGTTCCCGAGAAAAGGTGGCCCAGTGCCCAAATCGGGTGGTTTGATTGAGGAAGTGGGTCCTGCAAACGCCCGCCCGAAGGGGGCGGGGGGGTTTTTTTCCAGGGAAAGGGCCGTGTTTGTTTGGGGGCCCGTGGCTGGAGTGGCGGCTGGCTCTGAAATCCACGTACGCAGGTGGTTCCCAGATAAAGGTGGACCGTCCCCAGTCGGGCTGGTTTTTAGAAGGGGAAATGTCCTCAATCTGCCGAAAGGGGGGGTGGTTTTTTTTCCCGGGGGAAAAAGGGGCCTGGTTTGTGTTCGGGGGCCGTGGCTGGGGAGGCGGTGGTCCTGGAAAATCCCCCATAAGGATGGTTTTCCCCGAGAAAGGTGGACCATGCCAAATTTGGGCGGTTGAAACAAGTGTTTTTCAATTGCCAGCCAGAGAGGGAGGGCAGTTTTATTCCAGGGAAAGGGCCTAATTTTTTTGGGGGGGTGTGGCTGGGGTTGGCCCGGGGCCCTGAAAATCCACATAGCGGGGGTTTTCCCCCAAAAAGGTTTTGGGACCCGTGCCAAATGGGGTGGTTTTTAAAAGGGGGGGGGGGCCCCGCAATCTCCAGCCAAAGGGGGTGTTTTTTTTTCAGGGAAAAAAAGGGCCTTTTTTTTTTGGGGGCCCGTGGCTGGGAGTGGCCGGGTGGCTCCAAAAAACCACGATACGCAGGAGGTTCCCCCATGAAAGGGGGCACCGTGCAGTGGGCTTTTGAAAAGAAATTTTTGCAATTTCCACGAAAGGGGGGGGTTAGTTTTTTTCCAGGGAAAAAGGGCCGTGGTTTTTTTTTGGGGGCCTGGGCTGGGGTGGCCCGGGTGGTCCTGAAAATCCACTTTCGCGGGTGGTTCCCCGAGAAAAATGGGACCGGCCGTTGGGCTGGTTTGAAGGGGAAGTGGTTTCCCGCAATCGCCAGCCAAAGGGGCGGTATTTTTTCCAGGGAAAAGGGGCCCTTTTTTTGTTGGGGGGCCCGTGGCTGGGGGGGCCGGTGGTCCTGAAAACCCCCGATACGGGATGGTTCCCGATGAAAGGTGGCACCCGTGCCCGGGCGGGCTGGATTGAAGGGAAAAGGCCCTGAAAACTGCCAGCCAATGAGGGGAGGTCTTTTATTTTGGGGGGAAAGGCCGTAGTATTTTTTGGGGCCTTGGCTGGGTGGGGCCGGCGGCCCAAAAACCACTACCAGGTGGTTCCCAAAGAAAGGGCACCAGTGCGGTCGGTGGTTTTTGGGGATGGCTTCCCGCAATCTGCCCGCCAGAAAGGGGGGGGGAGTTTTTTTGCCAGGGAAAAAGGGCCCTTTTTTGTGTTTGGGGGCCTGTGGCTGGGAGTGGCCGGCTGCTCCTGAAAATCCACGATACGCAGGATGGTTCCCAGATGAAAGGTGGCACCAGTGCCAAGTCGGGCTGGTTTGATAGAGGGAAGTGGCTCCTGCAATCTGCCAGCCAGAAGCGGGGCGGGTGAGTTTTGTTTGCCAGGAAAAGGGCCTGTGGTTTGTGTTCGGGGGCCTGTGGCTGGGAGTGGCCGGCTGGCTCCTGAAAATCCACGATACGCAGGATGGTTCCCAGATGAAAGGTGGCACCAGTCCGAGTCGGGCTGGATTGAAGAGGCAAGTGGTCTCCTGCAATCTTGCCAGCCAGAAATGGGCAGTCAGTTTTATTCCAGGGAAAAGGGCCGTTGTTTTGTCGGGGCCTGGGCTGGGAGTGGCCGGCTGGCTCCTGAAAATCCACGATACGCAGGATGGTTCCCAGATGAAGGTGGCACCATGGCCAAGTCGGGCTGGTTTGATAGAGGCAAGTGGCTCCTGCAATCTGCCAGCCAGAAGGGCAGTTGGGTTTTTTCCAGGGAAAAAGGGGCCGTGTTTTTTGGGGGCCCGGGCTGGGAGTGGCCGCTGGCTCCTGAAAAACCACATCCAGGATGGTTCCCCCAAAAGGTGGCACCATCCGAGGGGGGGTTGATAGGGAAGTGGTCCTCAATCTCCACCCGAAGGGGCGGTTTTTTTCCAGGAAAAGGCCCTGTTTTTTTTGGGGGCCTTGGCTGGGGGTGCCGGCTGGCTCCTAAAAAAACCCCCGTACCAGGATGGTTCCCCGTAAAAGGGCACCCGTGCAAATCGGGGTGGTTTTTATGAGGAATGGTCCTGCAATTGCCAGCCGAAATGGGGAGGTTTTTATTCCAGGGAAAAGGGCCGAGTTTTTTTGGGGGTCTGTCTGGGAGTGGCGGCGCCCTGAAAAACCACAAAAAGCAGGATGGTTTTCCCGAGAAAGGGGGCACCAGTTATCGGGTGGTTTGATAGAGGAAGTGGCCCCGCATCTGCCACCCAAAACGGGGGGGTAGTTTTTTTCCGGAAAAGGGGGGTGGTTTTTTTTTGGGGGCCTGTTTTGGGGGTGGCGGGGTGTCCTGAAAAACCAGATACCGGATGGTTCCCAGATGAAAGGTGGACCAGTGCCAAATTCGGTTTGAAAAAAAGTGGGTTCCCGCAATTCCAGCCAGAAGGGGCGTGGTTTTTTTCCGGAAAGGGCCCATTTTTTTTTGGGGCTTTTGGCTGGGGGTGGCCCCGCCCGAAAATCCACATACGCGGATGTTCCCAAAAAAGGTGGCACCATCCAGTCGGCTGGGTTTATAAGGGAAGTGGCTCCTGCAATCGCCCCGAAAGGGGGGGGGTTTTGTTTTGTTTGCCCCGGAAAAAGGGGGTGGTTTTTTTTTCGGGGGGCCCGGGTGGGAGTGGCCCCTGGGTCCCGAAAACCCATACCGGGGTGGTTCCCCGATGAAAGGTGGCCCATCCATTTGGGTGGTTGATAGGGAAGTGGGGCCCCGCAATCTGCCACCAGAAGCGGGGGGGATTTTTTTCCGGGGGAAAAAGGGGGTTTTTTTGGGGGGGTTTTTGGTGGAGTGGGCCCCGGTGGGTCCTGAAAATCCACATACCAGGGTGGTTCCCAATGAAAGGTGGCACCAGTGCAGTGGGCTGGTTGAAGAGCCAAATTCCGCAAAATTTCCAGCAAAGATGGGGAGGGGAGTTTTTTCTTCCAGGGGGAAAGGCCGTAGTTTTTTTGGGGACCTGGGCTGGGAGTGGCCGGCTTTGGGTCCTGAAAATCCACATTTCCAGGATGGTTCCCGATAAAGGGGGCACCAGTGCCATTGGGGTGGTTGAAGAGGCAAGTGGCCCCCAACTGCCCCAAGACCCCGGTCTTTTAATTCAGGGAAAAGGGCCTTTTTTTTTGGGGGCCTGTGGCTGGGAGTGGCCGGGGGCTCCTGAAAATCCCCGAAACCCGGGTTCCAGAAAAAGGTGGCCCGTGCAGTCGGGGGGTGGTTGATGAGAAGTGGCTCCTGCAAACTTCCAGCCAGAAGGGGGGGGTGTTTTTTTTCCCCGGGAAAAAAGGGCCCTGGTTTTTCTTTGGGGCCGTGGCTGGGAGTGGCCCGGGTGGCTCCCGAAATTTCCCCGATACGCAGGATGTTTTCCCCGATGAAAGGGGGCCCAGTGCCAGCGGGCGGTTTTATGAGGGGGTGGGTCCTGAATCTGCCAGCCCGAAGGGGGGTATTTTTTCCCGGGAAAAGGGGCCTGTTTTTTTTGGGGCCTGGGCTGGGGGGTGGGCGGCTGGTTGAAAATCCACGAACGGATGGTTCCCGATGAAAGGTGGCCCAGTGCCAAGTGGGCGGTTTAACAAGTGGCTCCGCAATTGCCCCCCGAGGGGGGGTTTTTTTCCAGGGAAAGGGGGGGTAATTTTTTTTGGGGCCCTTTGGTGGGAGTGGCCCCGGCCCGAAAAAACCACATACCGGTGGTTTCCCAAGAAAGGGGGCACCCGTCCAGTCGGCTGGTTTTGAAGGGGAAGTGGTTCCCGCAATCTCCCCAAACGGGGGGGTTAGTTTTTTTGCCAGGGGGAAAAGGGGCCCTGGTTTGGCGGGGGGCCCTTTGGTGGAGTGGCCGGTGGCCCTGAAAAATCCCCGATACCGGGGTGGTTCCCAGATGAAGTGGCCCCAGGCCAAGTCGGGGTGGTTGTAGAGGAGTGGGGCCGCAAACTCCGCCAGTGAGGGCGGCAGTTT
>NW_026993797.1:0-10000 GCF_028769735.1 Zonotrichia leucophrys gambelii
TTGCAGGAAGCACTTGGCTCTCTCAAACCAGCCCAACTTGGCACTGGTGCCACCTTTCATCTGGGAACCATCCTGCGTATCGTGGATTTTCAGGAGCCAGCCGGCCACTCCCAGCCACAGGCCCCCGAACACAAACCACGGCCATTTTCCCTGGAAAAAACTACCGCCCGTCTTCTGGCTGGCAGATTGCAGGAGCCACTTGCCTCTATCAAACCAGCCCGACTCGGCACTGGTGCCACCTTTCATCTGGGAACCATCCTGCGTATCGTGGATTTTCAGGAGCCAGCGGCCACTCCAGCACAGGCCCCCGAACACAAACCACGGCCCTTTTCCCTGGAAGTAAAAACTGACCTGCCCGTCATCTGGCTGGCAGATTGCAGGAGCCACTTCCCTCTATCAAACCAGCCCGACTCGGCACTGGTGCACCTTTCATCTGGGAACCATCCTGCGTATCGTGGATTTTCAGGAGCCAGCGGCACTCCCAGCCACAGGCCCCAAACACAAACCACGGCCCTTTTCCCTGGAATAAAACTGACCTGCCCGTCTTCTGGCTGGCAGATTGCAGGAAGCCACTTGCCTCTCATAACCAGCCCAACTCGGCACTGGTGCCACTTTCATCTGGGAACCATCCTGCGTATCGTGGATTTTCAGGAGCCAGCCGGCCACTCCCAGCCACAGGCCCCCAACACAAACTACGGCCCTTTTCCCTGGAATAAAACTGACCTGCCCGTCATCTGGCTGGCAGATTGCAGGAGCCACTTGCCTCTATCAACCAGCCCGACTTGGCACTGGTGCCACCTTTCATCTGGGAACCATCCTGCGTATCGTGGATTTTCAGGAGCCAGCCGGCCACTCCCAGCCACAGGCCCCCGAACACAAAACCACGGCCCTTTTCCCTGGAAACAAAACTACCCGCCCCGCTTCTGGCTGGCAGATTGCAGGAGCCACTTCCTCTATCAAACCAGCCCGACTCGGCACTGGTGCCACCTTTCATCTGGGAACCATCCTGCGTATCGTGGATTTTCAGGAGCCAGCCGGCCACTCCCAGCCACAGGCCCCAAACACAAACTACGGCCCTTTTCCTGGAAGTAAAACTGACCTGCCCGTCATCTGGCTGGCAGATTGCAGGAGCCACTTGCTCTATCAATCCAGCCCGCCTCGGCACTGGTGCCACCTTTCATCTGGGAACCATCCTGCGTATCGTGGATTTTCAGGAGCCAGCCGGCCACTCCCAGCCACAGGCCCCCGAACACAAACCACGGCCTTTTCCCTGGAATAAAACTGACCTGCCCTCATCTGGCTGGCAGATTGCAGGAGCACTTGCCTCTATCAATCCAGCCCGACTGGCACTGGTGCCACCTTTCATCTGGGAACCATCCTGCGTATCGTGGATTTTCAGGAGCCAGCCGGCCACTCCCAGCCACAGGCCCCGAAACACAAACTACGGCCCTTTTCCCTGGAAGAAAAACTGACCTGCCCGTCATCTGGCTGGCAGATTGCAGGAGCCACTTGCCTCTATCAATCCAGCCCGACTCGGCACTGGTGCCACCTTTCATCTGGGAACCATCCTGCGTATCGTGGATTTTCAGGAGCCAGCCGGCCACTCCCAGCCACAGGCCCCGAACACAAACTACGGCCCTTTTCCCTGGAAGTAAAACTGACCTGCCCGTCTCTGGCTGGCAGATTACAGGAGCCACTTTCCTCTATCAATCCAGCCCGACTTGGCACTGGTGCCACCTTTCATCTGGGAACCATCCTGCGTATCGTGGATTTTCAGGAGCCAGCCGGCCACTCCCAGCCACAGGCCCCCGAACACAAACCACGGCCCTTTTCCCTGGCAAACAAAACTTACCCACCCGCTTCTGGCTGGCAGATTGCAGGAGCCACTTGCCTCTATCAAACCAGCCCGACTTGGCACTGGTGCCACCTTTCATCTGGGAACCATCCTGCGTATCGTGGATTTTCAGGAGCCAGCCGGCCACTCCCAGCCACAGGCCCCCAAACACAAGCTACAGCCCTTTTCCCTGGAAGTAAAACTGACCTGCCCATGTTCTGGCTGGCAGATTGCAGGAACCACTTGGCTCTCTCAAACCAGCCCAACTTGGCACTGGTGCCACCTTTCATCTGGGAACCATCCTGCGTATCGTGGATTTTCAGGAGCCAGCCGGCCACTCCCAGCCACAGGCCCCCGAACACAAACCACGGCCTTTTCCCTGGCAAACAAAACTTAACCAGCCCGCTTCTGGCTGGCAGATTGCAGGAGCCACTTGCCTCTATCAAACCAGCCCGACTCGGCACTGGTGCCACCTTTCATCTGGGAACCATCCTGCGTATCGTGGATTTTCAGGAGCCAGCCGGCACTCCCAGCACAGGCCCCCAAACAAAACTACGGCCCTTTTCCCTGGAAGTAAAACTGACCTGCCCGTCATCTGGCTGGCAGATTGCAGGAGCCACTTGCCTCTATCAATCCAGCCCGACTCGGCACTGTGCCACTTTCATCTGGGAACCATCCTGCGTATCGTGGATTTTCAGGAGCCAGCGGCCACTCCCAGCACAGGCCCCAAACACAAACTACGGCCTTTTCCCTGGAAGTAAAACTGACCTGCCCGTCATCTGGCTGGCAGATTGCAGGAACCACTGTTCCTCTCAAACCATGCCCAACTTGGCACTGGTGCCACTTTCATCTGGGAACCATCCTGCGTATCGTGGATTTTCAGGAGCCAGCCGGCCACTCCCAGCCACAGGCCCCGAACACAAACTACGGCCCTTTTCCCTGGAATAAACTAACCGCCCGCTTCTGGCTGGCAGATTGCAGGAGCCACTTGCCTCTATCAAACCAGCCCGACTTGGCACTGGTGCCACCTTTCATCTGGGAACCATCCTGCGTATCGTGGATTTTCAGGAGCCAGCGGCCACTCCCAGCACAGGCCCCAACAAAAAACCACGGCCCTTTCCCTGGAATAAAACTGACCTGCCCGTCTCTGGCTGGCAGATTGCAGGAGCCACTTCCTCTATCAACCAGCCCGACTCGGCACTGCTGCCACTTTCATCTGGGAACCATCCTGCGTATCGTGGATTTTCAGGAGCCAGCGGCCACTCCCAGCACACAGCCCACAAACACAAACACGGCCTTTTCCCTGGAAGTAAAACCCGACCTGCCCGTCATCTGGCTGGCAGATTGCAGGAGCCACTTCCTCTATCAATCCAGCCCGACTCGGCACTGGTGCCACACCTTTCATCTGGGAACCATCCTGCGTATCGTGGATTTTCAGGAGCCAGCCGGCCACTCCCAGCCACAGGCCCCGAACACAAACACGGCCTTTCCCTGGAATTAAACTGACCTGCCCTCATCTGGCTGGCAGATTGCAGGACACTTCCCTCTATCAATACCAGCCCGACTTGGCACTGGTGCCACCTTTCATCTGGGAACCATCCTGCGTATCGTGGATTTTCAGGAGCCAGCCGGCCACTCCCAGCCACAGGCCCCCGAAACACAAACACGGCCCTTTTCCCTGGAAAAAAACTACCCGCCCGTTCTGGCTGGCAGATTGCAGGAGCCACTTCCTCTATCAAACCAGCCCGACTCGGCACTGGTGCCACCTTTCATCTGGGAACCATCCTGGTATCGTGGATTTTCAGGAGCCAGCCGGCCACTCCAGCCACAGGCCCCCAAACACAAACTACGGCCCTTTTCCCTGGAAGTAAAACTGACCTGCCCGTCATCTGGCTGGCAGATTGCAGGAGCCACTTGCCTCTATCAATCCAGCCCGACTCGGCACTGGTGCCACCTTTCATCTGGGAACCATCCTGCGTATCGTGGATTTTCAGGAGCCAGCCGGCCACTCCCAGCCACAGGCCCCCGAACACAAACTACGGCCATTTTCCCTGGAAGTAAAACTGAACTGCCCGTCATCTGGCTGGCAGATTGCAGGAGCCACTTGCCTCTCTCAAACCAGCCCAACTTGGCACTGGTGCCACCTTTCATCTGGGAACCATCCTGCGTATCGTGGATTTTCAGGAGCCAGCCGGCCACTCCCAGCCACAGGCCCCGAACACAAACCACGGCCCTTTTCCCTGGCAAAAAACTACCCGCCCGCATCTGGCTGGCAGATTGCAGGAGCCACTTCCTCTATCAAACCAGCCCGACTCGACTGGTGCCACCTTTCATCTGGGAACCATCCTGCGTATCGTGGATTTTCAGGAGCCAGCCGCCACTCCCAGCCACAGGCCCCAAAAAAATCACGGCCTTTTCCTGGAATAAAACGACCGCCATCTTCTGCTGGCAGATTGCAGAGCCACTTGTCTATCAACCAGCCCGACTGGCACTGGTGCCACCTTTCATCTGGGAACCATCCTGCGTATCGTGATTTTCAGGAGCCAGCCGGCCACTCCCAGCCACAGCCCCAACAAAACTACGGCCCTTTTCCTGGAATAAAACGACCTGCCCGTCATCTGGCTGCAGATTGCAGGAGCCACTTGCTCTTCAAACCAGCCCGACTGGCACTGGTGCCACCTTTCATCTGGGAACCATCCTGCTACGGGGGGGGGGGGGGGGGGGGGGGGGGGGGGGGGGGGGGGGGGGGGGGGGGGGGGGGGGGGGGGGGGGGGGGGGGGGGGGCCACTCCCAGCCACAAGTCCCCAAAAAAAATCTACGGCTTTTTTCCCTGGAATTAAAACCGACCTGCCCATCTTCTGGCTGGTAGATTGCAGGAACCACTTGGCTCTCTCAAACCAGCCCAACTTTGCACTGGTGCCACCTTTCATCTGGGAACCATCCTGCGTATCGTGGATTTTCAGGAGCCAGCCGGCCACTCCCAGCCACAGGCCCCCAAACACAAACCACGGACCTTTTCCCTGGCAAAGAAAACTCACCCGCCCCGCTTCTGGCTGGCAGATTGCAGGGCACTTCCCCTTCAACCAGCCGACGTGGCCTGGGCCATCCTCTATCTGGCAACCAGCCGGACTCGAGCCATGGGCCCCCTGTCCAGGTTTAGAGCAAATTTGGGGAAGAATCCCCCCAAGGAGCTCTGGTGGGAAAAGCAGATCCAATCGGCCCCCCCCCCCAACTGGTCCGGGAGGAAAAAAAAATACCTCCTAGGAGAAAGGTGGAAAAAACCCCTGTTTATTAAACAATAAGACCAAAACAGTATCAAAACAATGAGACCCCTTGCCACTCTAAAAGAGATGACAAACTGAGAAAAACCCGGTTCAAGCAGCAGCTCACTCAGTCTCTGATCAGTCTCTCAGTGCTGGAATTGTCGCAGGCCAGGCCGGCCGGTGGGCCACAACTGCAGCTGCCGGTGCTCTCCTGGGTGTTCAGTCCAGAGCAGTTCCAAGAGGTCCAAAGAAAAGGGAAAAAACAGTCCAGGGAACTTCTTTGCCTCAGCTAGCTAACATAACTAAAAAGCAAAAGAAGAGCTCTCTGTCCCGCTGTCTGTCCGCAGACAACACAGTCAGGAGCAGGAATGTGGAGGAGTGGATGCAGTGTCTGAAAAACAAACTGCCGCTTCTTCTCTCTCCTCCTTCACTCTCTGTAACACTCTTAAAGGTACAAAACTTATTATTATTCAACATAAACAGAATGAGACGATTGGGGATAAAAGCATCATATAGTCAACCCAGGACATTCCACCCCTTATCTTCATATCGTCTGCTTACTACTAAAACTAATATAAATTCTAACTCTACAAGTACATACATGATACATCCATTATACAACTATACACAGACAATGGTAATAACATTCAGGAAACAGTGATATTTATACAGGTTTTATGCAACAATCAGGTCTCCCTGAGGTACACATCGTGTTCTTCCATCTTTTTGCATTATCACCACGTGCAACCTGGTCCTGAGCAAAGACAACCCCACGAATGGGTTTGTCTGTACTCGAGGCAGATTGATCCACACAGTCTTCCCTAACAAACCTCTGACATGTACCACTGGGACTTTGTCTCCATCTACTCTTGCAAAGGCTCAGATTGGGCAGGGCCGACTCGGTTAGTAGAGCCTCGGGTGTTAACTAACCAGGTGGCTTTTGCAGATGCTGATCCCAGTTCTTGAAAGATCCCCACCTAATGCTTTCAATGTGGTTTTTAACAGTCCATTGTACCTCTCCACTTTGCCTGCAGCTGGTGCATGGTAGGGGATATGGTACACCCACTCAATGCCATGTTCCTAGCCCAGGTGTTGACAAGGCTGTTCTTGAAATGAGTCCCATTGTCTGACTCAATCCTTTCAGGGGTGCCATGTCTCCACAGAACTTGCTTTTCCAGGCCCAGGATGGTGTTCCGGGCTGTAGCATGAGGCACAGGGTAGGTTTCCAGCCATCCAGTGGTGGCCTCCACCATGGTCAGCACGTAGCGCTTGCCCTGGCGTGTCTGGGGCAGTGTGATGTAGTCAATCTGCCAGGCCTCCCCATACTTGTACTTGGACCACCGCCCACCGTACCAGAGGGGCTTCAGTCGCTTGGCCTGCTTGATGGCGGCACACGTCCACAGTCATGGATAACCTGAGAGATACTGTCCATGGTTAGATCCACCCCTCGGTCTCGTGCCCACTTATAGGTGGCATCTCTGCCCTGGTGGCCTGAGGCATCATGGGCCCACCGAGCTAAGAATAACTCTCTTTATGTTCCCAATCTAGGTCTATTTTGGACACCCCTATCTTTGCGGCTTGGTCTACCTGATCATTGTTTTGGTGCTCCTCATTAGCTCTACTCTTGGGTACATGGGCATCTACATGGCGGACCTTCACAGGCAGCTTCCCTACCCTGGTAGCAATGTCTTTCCACTCTTCAGCAGCCCAAATTGGCTTTCCTTACGTTGCCAGTTAGCCTTTTTCCATCTCTCCAGCCATCCCCACAGAGCATTGGCTACCATCCATGAATCAGTATAAAGGTAGAGCTTTGGCCACTTCTCTCTCTCAGCAATGTCCAGGGCCAGTTGAACAGCTTTGAGTTCAGCAAGTTGGCTTGATCCACTTCTCCTTCAGTGGCCTCTGCCACCTGCCGTGTGGGGCTCCATACAGCTGCTTTCCACTTCCGGTTCATTCCCACAATGCGGCACGACCCATCAGTAAAGAGAGCGTATTGTGTATCTTCTGCTGGCAGTTGGTTGTATGGTGGAGCTTCTTCAGCTCGTGTCTCTTCTTGTTCCCCTTCATCAGAGAGACCAAAGTTTTCACCTTCGGGCCAATTTGTAATGACCTCCAAAATCCCAGGGCGATTCAGTTTACCTATATGGGCGCGCTGAGTGATGAGAGCAATCCACTTGCTCCATGTAGCACTGGTGGCATGGTGAGTGGAAGGAACCTTGCCTTTGAACATCCACCCCAGCACGGGTAGTCGGGGTGCCAGGAGGAGTTGTGCTTCAGTGCCTATTACCTCCCAAGCAGCCCGGACTCCTTCATAGGCAGCCAGGATTTCTTTCTCTGTTGGAGTATAGTTGGCTTCAGACCCTCTGTAGCTTCGACTCCAAAATCCCAGTGGTCGACCCGAGTCTCCTCAGGCACCTTCTGCCAAAGGCTCCAGGACAAGCCATGGTTCCCGGCTGCAGAGTAGAGCACATTCTTCACCTCTGGTCCTGTCCTGACTGGGCAAGGGCTACTGCATGAGCAATCTCCTGCTTGATCTGTGCAAAGGCTTGTTGCTGCTCTGGGCCCCAGTGGAAAGTGTTCTTCTTACGGGTGACCAGGTAGAGAGGGCTCACGATCTGACTGTATTCGGGAATATGCATCCTCCAAAAACCTATGGCGCCTAGGAAAGCTTGTGTCTCCTTCTTATTGGTGGGTGGAGACATTGCTGTGATCTTGTTGATGACATCGGTGGGAATCTGACGCCGTCCGTCTTGCCACTTCACTCCCAGAAACTGGATCTCTTGAGCAGGTCCTTGACTTTGTTCTTCTTGATGGCGAAGCCAGCTTTTAGGAGAATCTGGATAATTTTCTCCCCTTTCTCGAACACCTCTGCTGCTGTCTTCCCCCACAATGATGTCATCAATATATTGCAAATGTTCTGGAGCCTCACCCTTTTCCAGTGCACCCTGGATCAGTCCATGGCAGATGGTGGGGCTGTGCTTCCACCCCTGGGGCAATCGGTTCCAGGTGTACTGCACGCCTCTCCAGGTGAAAGCAAACTGAGGCCTGCATTCTGCTGCCAGAGGAATGGAGAAAAATGCATTGGCAATGTCTATAGTGGCGTACCACCTTGCTGCCTTGGACTCAAGCTCATACTGGAGTTCCAGCATGTCCGGCACAGCAGCGCTCAGGGGTGGGGTCACTTCATTCAATGCACGATAGTCCACAGTCAATCTCATTCTCCTTCAGATTTTCGCACAGGCCAGATGGGGCTGTTGAAGGGTGAGTGGGTCTTGCTGACCACCCTTGGCTCTCCAGCTCTCGGATCATCTTATGGATGGGGATCACAGCATCTCGATTCGTTCGGTACTGTCGGCGGTGCACTGTTGAGGTGGCAATTGGCACTCGTTGCTCTTCCACCTTCAGGAGACCTACTGCAGATGGGCTGTCTGACAGTCCAGGCAAGCTGTTCAACTGCTTGACACCCTCTGTCTCTACAGCAGCTATTCCAAAGGGCCCATCTGAGTCCCTTTGGGTCTTTGAAATACCCACTTCGAAGGGAGTCTATGCCCAAAATACATGGGGCCTCTGGGCCAGTCACAATAGAGTGTTTCTTCACTCATTTCCAGTCAGGCTCACCTCAGCTTCTACCAGAGTAAATCCTGTGATCCCCCTGTCACACCAGCAATAGAAACAGACTCTGTCCCCACATGTCTTGATGGGATTAATGTGCATTGTGCACCAGTGTCAACAAAGCTTTGTATTCTTGTGGTTCATATGTGCCAGGCCAACGAATCCACACAGTCCAAAAAACACGGTTTTCCCCAGCCTCTACCTGGCTAGAGGCAGGGCCCCTCTAAGCCTGGTTATCCTTCTTTCCCTGGGCATATGTCTTGGAGGTTCCTTCAAGGGGATCAAAAATATTGTCATTATCATCATATGTGACAGTTCGGTTACTGGCCACTGGAGCTGCTTCCCTTTTGGAACTTCCTCTCTGAATCTTCAGTTGTCTCACCCGTTGTGCCAGAGCAGAGGTAGGTTGTCTATGCCATCTCCTCATGTCTTCTCCACAATCACGCAAAAAGAACCACAGCTCAGCTCGTGGGATGTACCTTCTCTCGCCGTCTGGGGAACGTCTGCGTTGGGTACCAGAACCTCTGATCTGTACCGCCGAGATTTGGAGAAAGCTCTCTTTAATCTCCTCCCTCAGTTTCTTGTGACTCCTCTATCTTGTCCTCTAATTTTTGAAGACGTGTTTCCACCGCTGCGATTCTGGCATGTGTTGGGCCATGTACAGCATCTGCATATGCTCGGAGCTTCCTTGCCATGTCAAGCACAGTCTCACCCCTCTCATCCCTCTTCATGATGGCTAAGGCAGAGGCATATTCATTTTGGCCCGAGTCGTACGAGTTTTCGCCACATCACAGACGTGCATGGTACTAAGTCTGGGTTCCTAGTTGTTACATCATCTGAGAAGATAATCTCAACCACGGCCATTTCTCTCAGGCGTTGGATCCCTTGCTCTATTGTCTTCCACTGAGTCTGCTGCATATAGAGATCGTCTGCACACAGGTATCTTTCTGCTACACTTCTTAGGACCCGTTCCCAGAGGCTCTGAGAGTTAGCCCCCTCATCATTCCTTGGTCTATGACAGTATCCTGTGACAGGGATCCCAAATGCCTGGCTTCAGTGCATCCAAATTGTAGCCCCGCCTGCAGCATCCCAGAGACGGACCAGCCAACTAATTTTGGATTCATCAGACCTTCGAGTGTAGTCCTTCCTTAGGCCACGAAGGTCCTTCAGGGGAAAAAGACTCAATATTTGCGTCTGATCTTGCACCTGCTGCTTTTTACTCCTGATTTTACGTCAGGAGGCATTGAGGTTCCTTCTCCTGTATCATCACCATATATCATCATCATCCCCT
>NW_026993798.1:0-9996 GCF_028769735.1 Zonotrichia leucophrys gambelii
CATTTTGTTTGGCCCGCCCCCCGGGCCCCCCGAAATCCCGGGATCAGATTTCCCCCCCCGTTTTTTCCCCCCCTTTGGCCTGCTCAGAAATTTTTTGGGGCCCCTTTGGGGCCCCCCCCCCAAGGGGGGGCCCAAAGGCAGCTTTTCTGGGTGGTCCCCCCCCTGTGTGCCCCAGTTTTTAGCAAAATGCTTTCCTTCCCCAAAACAGTCCCCGTTGGCCCCCGCAAAAGGGAAAAAAAGGCCCCTCAGCCCTTTCAGGGGCCCCCGGGAAAACTTTCCCCCCGGCCCCTGGGGCCTTAAAAAAAACCAAGGCCCCCCGCCCCCGGGGAAGGGGCCCGGGGTCCCCCCACCGGAAAACCCAAAGGAAAAAAGGGAAAAATTTTTCCTTTTTTTAAAGGACCCCCTGTTTTTTTTTGAAAAAAAAAGGGGAAAAAAAAAAAAAAAAAAAAAAGGGGAAAAAAAAAAAGTAAAAAAAAAGATAAAAAAAATTCCCAAAAGGAAAAAAAAAACATAAACCAAAAAAAAGTTTTTTTTTGAAAAAAAAAAACAAAAACTTAAAAAAGCCCCAAATTTTTCAAACTTTTTTCATTTTAAAAAGGTTAAAATGAATTTTTTTTTTAAAAAAAAAAGGGAAAAAATCCCGGTTTTTTTTTACAATTTTAAAAAAGGGGGCTGAATTTGGGATGGGAAACCCCTCTTACTGGAACCCCCCCGGGAAGGCCCTTTTTTTAAAAAATTTTTTTTTTTTGGGTTTTTTTTTTTTTTCCAAACATTTGGGTTAAAAAATTTTAAAATTTTTGTTTTTAAAAACAAGAGGGGGGAAAAGCTTTTGGGGCCCCCCTTCCCCGCCCCCAAGCAGGAACCCGGGGAAATTTGGAAAAAAATCCCTGGGCCAAAAACCCAAAAACCCTTTTTTAAAAAATGGGGCCCTTCCTTTTTCAGGGGCCCGGGAAAAGAAAACCCCGGGAAAATTTCCCCCTTTGGGAAAAAAACCCGGGATTTTCCCTTTTAAAAAAACCCCCAAAGTTTCCCCCCTTTCGGGCCCCTTTTTTCTCTGGTTTTTTGGAAGGGCAAGGGAAAGGGGAATTCCCCATTTCCCAAAACCCGGCCCCCAAAACCCCGGGAAAATTTCCCCAGGAGGGAGGCCCACCTTTTCCCCGCTTTTTTTGGGCCCCCCCTCTTTGGGAACCCTTTTTTTTGGGGGAGGGAAAAAAAAATGGAAAATTTCACAATTTCCGCCAATCAAAAAAAGGAAAGAATTTGGGGGGGAAAAAAAAAACCCAAAAAAAAATCCAAAGGGGTTTTTCCCGCCCTTGGAAAACCCGTTTGGGGGGTTTTTGGGTCCCCCCTTTCCCAAATTGGATGTGTGGCCCCCCCCGCGCCCAAACCTCTTTGGGGGGCCTTTCACCCAAAAAAGTTTTTCCCCCTCCCCCCCTGCCCAAAACAGAAAAGCTTTCCCGGCCTTGTTGGGCCCCCCAACGGGCTTCCCTTTTGAAAAAACAGAGCTGTTCCCCGGGGCCCAAAGTTTAGGGCAGGGGCCCCAAAACCCCCCGGGGGGGCCCCCCCGGGGGGTGGGGCCCCCCCAGAAAAAACCCGGCCAAAAGCCCCCAAAAGGGGCCCAGCAAAAAACCCCAAGGGCCCGGGGTGCCCCAAAGGGGAAAAAAAGCCCGAAAAAAACCCCCCGTCCCCCTGAAAGGGGCCCCTTTGCCCCCTTTTTGCCAAGGCCCCGCGGGGGGGCCCCCCCGGCCAAGCGGGCTGGCCCCAAAAAACCTTTTCCCCAAAACTTGCCCCCCCTTCCCCCCCCGGCCCCCCCCCTTTTGGGAGCAAAAACCCCGGAGGGCCCCGGGGCCGGGGTGCCCCCCCCCCTGCCAAACCCCGCCCCCCCGGGGGAACCCCCCCAGCCCCCCCCGGGGAGCTTTTCCCAGAGGGCCAAAAAAAAGGGAAACTGGGCCCCCCTGCCCGAAGAAATTTAAAATTGCCCCTGCCCCCCCCAAAAAAAGGGGGAAACCCTTTTTGGGGGGCCCCCCGGCCCCCTGCCCCAAAGGCCCCCAAAAACTGGGGGGCATCCCCCCCCTTCCCCCCGGGGGGACCCCCCCCACCTTTCCCAAATTGGGGGGCCCGGAAGCCCCGGCTTTTTAAAAGGGGAAAAAAAACCCGAATTCCCCAAATCCCCCATTTTTTAAACTGGGCCCCCCCCGGGAAAAAAAGATTTTTCCCCTCCCTTTTAAAGGTTTTTTTTCCCCTTTGGTGTCCCCCCCAGCAAAACAGCCCCCCCCCCCCTGGAAAAAAGCTTTCCCCCCCCAGGGGCCCCCTTCTCCCTGCCCTGTGGGGCCAAAGGGCCCCCCCGGCCCCCTTCCCCCGGGCCCCCTGCCCAGGGCCCCCCCCCCGCCCATCCATTTAAAAAAAGGGAAAAAAAAACAAAAAACCCGGGGGATTGGGGGGGCCCAACCCCGTGGGCCCCCTTTTCCACCCCTCAGGGGCCTTTTCAAACTTTAGCCCCCAAACCCCCCCAAAAAGCTTGGGGTTTTCCCTTTTTTGCCCCCGACCCCCGCCCCAGAAACTACAGGGCCCGGACAAAACCAGCCTGGTTTTTCTTTGGCCCCCTAAATTGCCCCAAAAGGGAAAGCATTTGGGGCCCCGGTTTTCCCTGGCCCCCGGGGCCCCCGGGAAACCCCAAATTTTGCCCCGGGGGGAATTTTCTTCCCCCCCCCTTCCCAGGGCCAAAAGGGAAAAAACCCTTTCCCCCCCCCAAAAGGGTTGACAGAAAAAAAAGAAACTTCTTTTAAGGGGGGCCCCCGTTTCCCAAAGGGTTTTTCATGGACCCCAAAACCCCCTTCCCCTTTAAAAGACAAAACCCTTTGGGACGCTGGGGGGAAAAAGAAAACCCAAAAAAAACCCCCCAAATTTAGTTTGGGAAAGAAGTTTTCCCCCCCCGGGGTTCCCCCTTTCCCCAAAAATCCCCCCTGCTGGGGGGGTGCCCAAAAGCTGGGGCCCCAAAAAATTTTCCCCCCCTGGGAAAACTCCCCGTTTTGGAAAGGAAGGGGCAGGGGGGAGGGAAAAGGGGGAAAATTTTTCCACCCCCCCCCCCTCAGCAAACTGCCAAAAGGGGGGGTTTTTCCCTGAAACCCCCCCCCCCTGGCCCGGTTCCCCCCCCCCCAGCCAACCCCGGGGATTTCCCCCCCTTTCCCCGAAATGAGGGATCCCCCCTTTTAGAAAAAAGGGCCCTCGTGGGAACAAAAAATCCCCCCCCCGGGGGGTTGAATTTTCCCTGGCCCCTCCCCCGAAAAAGGGGGGGCTTCCCCATGGGCCCCGGTGGCCCAAAAAAGCAGGAAGGGGGCCCCGGGAAACCCCCGATTTCCCCCTTTGGGTGCCTCCCCCGTTGGGGAGGGGTTGGGGGCTTGGGTCCCCCCTTGGGGGGGCCTTTTAGGACCCGGGTTTTCCTTTTGGAACACAACCACAAAAACTCAGCAAGGGGGGGGGTTTTCTGGCTGCCTTTCCCCCCGAAACCCCGGCCCCAGCACCCCCTTTGGGGATGGGGGGCTGCCCCCCGAAAAGGGAAAAAACAGGGTTTAAAGGGTGGCCCCCTCCCCCCGCCAGCACCTGGGGTCTTGTGGCCCCAAAAAATCGGGGCTGGAAAAAAAAAAAGCCCCCCTGGGCCCCGGAAGAGGGCCCGAAGAAAAAACCCCAAAAAAAAGGGCCCCCCCCCCCCTAACCAAAAACCCCAAAAAAAAAAACCCCCCACCCCGTTTTGTGGAAAAAAAAAACCCCCCCCACTCCTTTCCCCCCCCTGCCCTGGCCCCCCCCAAAAAAACTTAATAAGCCAAAGGGAAAAAAAGGGGAAAAAATGGGGGCCAAATCCCCCCGGGGCCCCTTCCCCCGCCCTTTCCAAAAACCAAAAAAATCCGGGGCCCCCGCGGTCCCCCCCCCCCCCCCCCCCCCTTTTCTTCCCCACCCCCCCTGGGGGTTTTTTTGTTTTTGGCCCTTTTGGGCCCCCGCCCCCGCCTTTCCCCCCCCAGCCCAGGCCCCCCCAGGGGGTGGGTTTTAAGGCCTGTCGGGAAAGGGCCCGGGAAGGGTGGGGCCCCCCCCCAAACCACCCCCCCCAACCCAAAAAAAACCCCGGGTTCTAAACCAAAACCCCAAACCCAAAACCCCCCGGGTGGGGGAAAAGGGGGGGGGCCCCCCCCGTTTCCCCTTTCCCCCCGGCCCGGGGGCCCCCCAAAAATGCCCCCGGAAAAAACCCCCCCGGGGGGTTTCCCCCCCTGAAAAAAAGGGGTAAAAAAGGGTTGGTCCCCTTTGGGGGAAGGCGCCCAAAACCCCAAAAAACGTTAAATTTTTTTTTTCTGGGCCCCCCTTGGGGGCCCGGGGCCCCAGCCCGGGTTTTTTCCCTTTGGGCCCATTGGTTTTTCCCTTTAAAAAGGGCCCCCCCCCAGGGGGGTGGGAGTTTCCCCCAAAAGGCCCCTTTTCCCGCAAACCCCCGGCGGGAAAACAAAACCCCGCGCCCTTTTCCCCCCCCTTGGGCCCGGAAAAAAACCCCCCGGGTTTCCCCCCCGGAAAAACCCCCCAAAACTCCTGGCCCCCCCGCTTCCCCCGGAAAGCCCCCAAACACCCCCGCAGGGAAGCCCTTGGGGGGAAGGCCCTTTTTTTAAACCCCCCCGGAGCTTTTTAAATTTAAAAAAACCCCCCCCACAGCCCCCCGGGGGCCCCCTTGGGGCCCCCAAACCCGATCTCCCCCGGGGGGTTTTCGCTGGGTGGCCCCCTTTGGGCTGCGGGAGGAAAGGGGGGATTTCCCTTTTGTTTGGGGGGGGGGGCCGGGGCCCCTTGGGGCCCCCCCCCCCCCCAAACCCCACCCGGGATGCTCCCCGGCCCCGGGCCCCGCCCCAACCCCCCACCCCCCCCCCCCCCCCTTTTCCCCCCCCCCCAGGGGCTTTCCCGGGGGGGCTTCCCCCCCCCCGGGGGCCCCCCCCCGGCCTTTCCCCCCGGCCCCCCGGCACCCCGGCCCCCCCGGGTTGGTTCCCGCTGGGCCCCCCCCCCCTCACCCCAAACCAAACCCCGCCCCAAATGCCCGGGATGCATTTTCCCCCCCCGGCCAAAGCCCTTTTTTAAAGGCCCCCCCCCTGCGAAACGAGGGGGGAAAACAGCGGGCCCCCCAGCTTTGCCCCCCCCCCCCCCCCCGCCCGGCCCCCCCGGAAAAACCCTTTCCCCCCTTTCCCCCTTCCCCCCCCCCCCCCCCTCCCCCGGGCCCCCCCCGCCCCGGCCCCCCCCCCCCGCTCCCCCGGGGCCCCCCCCCCGTTCCCCCCAGGCCGCGTGGCCCCCCCGAAAGGGAAAGCCCCGCCGAAAGCCCCCCCCCGCCGGCCCCCCCCCCCCGGCCCCCGCCCCAAACCCCCGCCCCCCCCCGCTCCCCCGCCAAAGGGGTCCCCCCCCCGGCCCCCCCTTTCCCCCCGCCCCCCGGGACGCGGCGGGCCAAACGCCCCCCCGGCCCCCGGGGGCCCCCCGGGGAAAAGGCCCCCCCCCCCAAACGCCCCTCCCAAAAACCGCCCCCGGGCCCCCGGGGGAAACCCCCCCCCCCCCCCCCCGGGGCCCTTTTGGCGGCTTTGGGGGCCGGAAAAGGCCCCCCCGCCGCCCCAGCCCCGGGGGGAGCCCCGGGGCCCCCGGGGAAAACCCCCAGGGGGAAACCGGGCCGGGGAAACGGGGGGCGCCCCCGGCCCCTTTTTGTTCCCCCCCCCGCGGGCCCCCCCCCCGGGGGGAAAACCGGGGGGGCCCCCGGGCCCCCGGGGGGCCGGGGGGCCCGGGGGGGTCCCCCGGGGAAAATGGAAACCCCCCCGCCCCCCCCGGGGGCCCCCCCCGGGCCCGGGCTTTGGGGCCCCCCGGCGGAGGCCCCCAAAAGGGCCCGGGGATGCCCCGGCCCCCCCCGCCCCCCAGGCCCCCAAAAATGATGGGCCCCCCCCAGCCAAACCCCCCCCCCGCCAGTTAAAAGGCCCCGGGGCCCCCCGGGCCCGGGGGGGCCCAGGGCCCCCCCGGGGGGGAAAAGGCCCGGGGGGCCCCCGGGGACCCGGGGGAAAAACCCCCCCCCCCCGGGGCCCCCGGGGGGGCCCGGGGCCCCGGGGGGAAAGGGCCCCCCCCCCCCGGCCCCCCCCCAAAAGGGGGGGAGGGAAGGGGGGGGAGAGGGAAAAGGGAAAGGGGGCCCGGGGGAAAAAAGGGAAAACCCCGAGGAAAAAAAGGGGGGCCCCGAACCCGGGGGGGGAAAAAAGGGGAAGGGAAAAAAAAAAAGGGGAAAAAAAGAAAAAAGGGGAAAAAAAAAAAGGGGGGGTTTTTTTAAAAAAAAATTCCCGTTTTCCTTTTTTTGGTGCTTGCCGCCGCCTTCTGCCCCCCGGGGCCCCCTGCCCCCGGCTTTGGGCCCCCCGCCCCCTTGCAAAACCTGAAAAAACCCCAAAAACCCGGGGGGGCCGGGTTTGTTCCCCCCCCCCCCTGGGGCCCCTTTCCCCCCCCCCCCGCCCCCCCCGAGCCCCACCCTTCCCCAGCCCCCCCCCGCCCCGGGGGAACCCCGCCCCCCCCCCCCCCGTTCCCCGCCCCCCCAAAACGGGAACTTTGCAGGCTGGGGCCCCAATGCAGAGCCCCTGGACTCCTGCCACACTGGCACAGCGATCCCCCTCGCCCTGCTGTGGCATTGTCCTTGCTGAGGGTCAAACAACTGTCGGGCCACCTTCCCTTGGGGTAGGGATTTCCTACCTGAAGCCCAGCACTGCACTTAACACCTTCCCAGTGTTGCTTTTCCAGTAAAAAACAGGGGAAGGAAAAAACTGTGGTTGGCTCATGGTTATTTTAGATGTCTAAAAAATCACTAAAGTCATCCATCTAGAGGGTGAGGTTGCATCTGGGAATTACTGGGATGGAGAAGCAGTGCAACATGGAAAAGGGGGAGCAAATAGGAAAAAATAAAATAGAGGAAAAAACATCTTGGATTGTTTTTTCTTTCATTTTTTCATTTCCTTCTGGAAAAGCTGTTTTCAGTTTTCCAGGAATCTTCTCCTGTCTGCTCTTCCCAAGAATCTCTCATGGAGAACAAGGTCAAAGCTTTCTGTCACAAGATTTTGCCACCAGGAAAAATTTACGCCACTGGTGGAAATTTTCATTGTGGATGGTTTTGTGCTGGCTTAGGACAAATTTGGGGGGGGAAACCTCCTAAAAGGGGGTCCGTCTAGAAAAGCAAGTTCAAAGCGGCCCCTCCCCCCTACTAGTTCAGGGAAAGGGGGAACTTTTCCCTTGAGAAAAAAGTGAAAAAAAAACCCCATTTTTTTTTTTAACAAAGTAAAGTATTCAAAAGCATGAAAAAATGAATAATAATTTAAAATTAAAAACCTCTGACAGTGCTGAGAGATGGCAAATTCAGAAAGTCCTTTTTGTGGGTTGTTAGTTGGCTCCCTCTGTCTCTCTCAAGTCCCTCTGGGCTGGGAATGCAGCGTCCCCAAGAAGCTCGGTGGGGGCCCACAGGTGTGAAGCTGCCGGTGTTTGTTCTGGGTTTTTTCAGGTCAGAGCAGGTTTAAATAAACAGTTTCCAAGAAAAAAGGAAAGTCACAGTCCCAGGAACTTCCCCCTTTCCTAAAGGTGCTTAAAAATCAAAATTGCTAGACCCCGGGCTGTTAAAAGGCATCGGGAAATTTCCCAAATCTGGGCACTGGCCGGTCCCCAGCAAAACACCAGATCAATGGTGGGCCTGGAGCCAGAAACCTGCAGATTTCCAAACTTTTGGCTGTCTGTTGCCAGCCAAAATCACTGGGCTTGGGCCTGTGCCAGCCACCAGGAAAGTTTTCAGATTTTTGGGCGCTGGCACTGCCAGCAAACACCAGATCTGGGTGGTGTCGTTGCAGTGAACAGAAATCTTGCCGGATTTGGGCTCCGCTGGACATCGGGGAAATTTCCAAATCTGGGTTCCTGTTAGCAGGAAAACACAAGATGTGGGTGGTGCCAGCCCAGTAGCAGAAAAGTTTTGCCCAGGTTTTTTGGGTTTCTGTGCCAGCAAAATTGCTGCACTTGGGCTGTGTCAGAATAGGGAAATTTTCCAGATTCTGGGCCACTGGCAGTGCCAGCAAACGCCAGTAAGTAAAACCTTCTGGGTTCCTTCCCCTCTGCACTTTGGACCATGGGGTTTCCTGAGAAAAACCCAAGGGCCTTGGCAAAAATTGCAACTTTTAACAGGACCAGAGGGTAGGGGGACTGGCTTTCCATCACAGTTGGTCTGGGAAACCAGAACCTTTCCTGAAAGGCGCAATAGCAACATCTAACAAAACAAAAACGGACGGCGTACACAGTTACAAGAGAGAGAAGCAAAAAAAGGCCTGGGTCCAGGGTTCTAGCAGGGAATATTTTTTATACAATTTATTTTTAATGGGGGGAGGGGTTTTTAAGGTTGGGAATCCTGGAGGAGAAGGAAAGGAATCCAAGAGGAAAGGAAGGGATTTAAAGAAATATTAACAAGTTTTTTTGCAAGTAAATTAAAAGTAACCAATTGGTAGCAAAAGAGAATTCAGAAAGAACTTTCTTAGTAATAATCTGCATAAACACTGAACAAGAGGATTAAATGGGGCGGGAGATCCTTGCTGGACCCCCAACTAAAAGAGGGTTTTCCCCATGGCCTTAAGCCGAGGTCCCTCCCTCTTTCTTTTTAAAACCAACCCCCCAACAAACACCAGATCTGGGGGCCAGTGCCGGGCTTTTGGCTTTCTTTGCCAGGACAATTGCTGCATTTGGGTTGTGCCTGGCACAAGGGAAATTGGCCAGGATCTGGGCACTGGCAGTGCCAGCTAAAGGGCCCAGATCTGGTGGGCTGCCGGTGCTTTTTCACCAGAAAAAATTTTGCCGGGTTTTTTTCTTTCTGTGCCAGGGAAAACTGCTTGGACTTGGGGCTGTTGCTGTGGCCCACTGGAAAACTTGCTGGACTTGGAGCCCCCTTTGGGAGTGCCAGCAAAAACCAAAAACCTTGGGTGGGGCCCAGCACCAGGTTATTTTGCAAAGGTCTTGGCTTTCTTTGCCAGAAAAAAAATTTACTAACTCAGGGCCCGTGCTGGCACCAAGGAAAATTCCCCCAGATTCTGGGGCAAATGGGTGGTTTCCAGCAAAAAACACCGGATTTTTGGGCATTTGCCAATGATGGTAAGCAGGCAATGCCAGATTTTAGGCCTTTTCTTTTGGGCCCGAAAAATTTCTGGGACTTGGCTCTTTTCAGAAACACGGGAAATATCCAGATCTGAAGCACTGGCAGTGGGCCAAAAAAAACACCAGGGCTGAGCACCCTGTAATTGGGCATCAGGGAAATTTGCCGGATTTTGGCTGTCTGTGCCAGCAAAAATTGGCTGGGAAATTTGGGGCTTGTGTCAGCCCCCCGGAAAAAATTTTCCAGAATCTGGGCGCTTGTGCAGTAACACCCAGATCTGGGGGGGTTGGGGTTGGGGTAGTTGTTGTTTTTTTTGTTACTTTAAAATATTTTGTAATTGTTTTTGTTTTTTGAATCCCCGTTTTTTTTTTCCCAAAATGGTTTTTTATCCCAGATGGTAACCCCCCCCCCCTTTACCTGTGAAAATCCCCCTTTTTTCCCCTTGCTTGAGATTTTCCATCCCCAAATTTCCCCCAACCCTGGGCTCTCTGTCAAAACACTCAGCAATCCCATCCCCCTCCATCTAGAAGCTTTTTTGGTCCAGGATGTTGAGTGATAGCCCAAAGGGGCTTGGGGGGTCAGCAACCCCAAGCCTTGCCCCTAATGCCTGGTCCTAAAAAGTTCCGTCCCCCAGTTAAACCCATCCCTTAGGGGGGCACTTATTGGTTAGTAAAAAAAATTTTTAAACTTACTTTTTGGTTTTCCCAAAACCCCCCTTTAAATGTAACCTTGGCACATCTCCCCAAGGGTTCTCAGCAAAGGGGCGCCCCTGAGGTTAGGGGGGTCCTTTTGGGGGGGGGTCCTGGGGAAAAAAAACCTGGGATTTAAAAAACCCTGCTAAAAGGGAT
>NW_026993799.1:0-9981 GCF_028769735.1 Zonotrichia leucophrys gambelii
GGTGATTACTTTATCTGAGGATATGTGGCTGGAACTCTGAAGCGTGTATTATCTCTTGTAAAAATGATCTGGTCACCTCTTGAGCTTTTGACAGTTCTGGTGGGGAATGTTTCTGGCCACCCTGAAAATGTATCTATTAATACCAGTAAATACTGATACCCCCTTTCCTTGGGAGTTCTGAAAAGTTGATTTGCCACTGCTATACAGGCCCATGGCCTCTCCCAGTCTGACCAAGTTTTGGCCCGGGGGTATTTTGAGGTTAGTCTGGAGGCAAGGATCACATTATCAGCTCACCTGAGTGATAGTGGCATATAGATCCTGACAATGATACAACAGTCCTTTCAATCAGATGTGTGTTCTAGAAAGCCTGTGGGAATTACTACTTCAAAGTCAACACTTCATTCCAGTGCACTCTGTATCACTCGCAGCCTCGGTCATTTTGAGAAAGGAGCCACACTCTATAAAAGGCTTTAAGTAATTAGGCCCTAGTGTGTTTTCTAGTGCCTTCCTTCACTAGTAACCACGAAAATGGGAGGGGATTACTAGCTCTCTTTCAATGGTAGCCCACCCCTTGCAGTTGTACGTCTCTTTTGATTAGTATTATTGTATTATGGCTTACCTTCGAGGAAAATCTGTACCTCACCCTTTGCTGCTTTCTTTGCCTCTCCATCCGCCAGCTCATTTTTTCCTCCAATTTTAAGCTCACTGTCTGGTGTGCCTTAATATGCTTTTTCAGGTAGCCGAACTGCTTCCAGCAGCTGGATTGTCTCTTCTTTTCCTGTGAGGTCAGCAGTCCCCTCTCCTTCCAGATGGCTCCCTGTGCATGCAAAAACTCTGAATGCCTTTTGCTGTTTCTAAGGCATGGGTCCATGCATTTATCTCAGCATCCTGTGCAGAGGTACCTGTTGGTAAGGGTCCCACTTTTATTACCTCTCTGCAGGTAGTCACTGTGAACTTTGCAATGTCGCTTTCTTGTCAGTGAACCAGGTCTCTGCATCGTCCGGAGGAGTGTCCTTTAAGTCTGGGCGGCTGGAGTAGGTAGCTTCAGTGGTCTCTAGGCAATCATGGTGTACTGCTTCTCCTTGATTCCACTGAGAAAAGAAGCTGGGTTGACAATATTAGTCACCACTATCTCTCCATCATCTTGCTCTACCATGATGGCCTGGTATTTCAGAAACCTCTCTGGTGAAAAGCCAGTGGCCACCCTTTACTTCCAGTACTGCAGACACTGTGTGGGACACTAGCACAGTCATTTTTGTCCCAGGATAAACTTGTGTGCCTCTTGAATGTTCAGCACAACTGCTGCTACAGCTCTGAGGCAACCTGGCTATCCTTTGGCTGTTGCATCTAGTTGCTTAGAGAGGTAAGCAACTGCCCTCCGGTATGGACCAAGTCCTGAGCCAATATTCCCAGAGCAATTCCTTGCATGGAAAAATAGAAAGAATGCTTTACTTACATCTGGAAGTTTCAAAGCTGGAGCCGACATGAGGGGACTCTCTAGCTGGCGAAAGGCCCGTGTGGTGTCTCTTGTCCACTGGAGATCTCAGGTTCCATTGGCAATAAGAGCATAGAGTGGTCTGGAGAACAGTCCACAATTATGAACCCACAGCTGGCACTACACTGCCATGCCTAAGAAGGTTTGGAGTTCTTTCGTTGTCTGGGGTTCAGGGTTTGGCATAGGGCTTCCTGCCTTAAAGTCTGCTGCTCAGCACTCACTTCTTACCCCAGGTAGATTACCTTCTGTTTCACTACCTGTGCCTTTTTCTTTGAGACTCTGCAGCCTTGGAGTCCTAGGAAATTCAAAAGGCTTACCGTCCAGGCTTCTCTTGCTTCCCTCGTCCGAGTGGCTACTAGAAGACCATCTATGTACTGCAACAGCCTCCTTTCCTCTTGTGGAGCTTCCTGGGACTCTGGGTCCTTGCAAGCTGTTCTCCAATCGGGGTGGAGAATTTTGAAGCCTTCAGGCACATGGACTGTGTGAGCTTGTGTTTGAATGCAAAAATGTTCTGGCTGGCTTCATGGATAGGAGGCAAAAGAAGGCATCTCTTAGACCTAAAACAGTGAACCAGGTTAGCTCAGGTGTTAAACAAGTTAGTAAGGTCTATGGATTTGCTACCACAGGGTACAAATTCTGTGTTATTTATTGACAGCCCTTAATCCAGTACTACCAGTTATTGGACTGATTCCTTCCTTACCTTCCTTTTGAGGGTACTACTCAGTTCTCACTGGTTGTGTTCTTTCATTAAGCTTGATGGGGGAGCATCCCATGGGGAGCATCTTTCACTCTCCCTGGTGCAGCAGAGGCCCATACCCTTGAAAACACTTATTTACTTATTCTAATATCTCCTTATAATGTCTTTCTTAATTTCAGTGTTGTTAATATTAAGCCTAACATCTTTATATTATTTGCCTCCAGAGTAACTTTTCTCATTTGAGAATGTTTAGCAAATTGAGCGAATTGTACAAAAGCTTTTAGGTACACATAGTACACATGTTACTTTAAAGGTTTGCAAAAGTATGCCTTTTCAGACTGGCCAGTTGTTCATTCCCCACACTACAACATAAACATTCTCCACAGGTACTAAAGCTTTATTTAAAACTGAACACATGACCCTTGTGCTGACAAAAATTCTTCCCTTTTGGGAAGGTTACTTTTACCCCTCCTCCCTTACCTTGGGAGGAAGCCTTTACAAATCATATGATCATTTTGCGAACTGTGATTGCTTCGCATTTCAGCGTGATAATCTTTGCCTGATTTCATACGTTGCTATCTTATGCTGCATGCTGAACAACATGTTTGATTTGCTTTCTCTTTGCCTTGTTTTCCTTTTCAGGGGCCAAGACCAGAGAGCAGTCTGATCTCACAGTCTCTTTGTCATTCTGGGTGATTTCTTAAAACAAAAGACATTTCAGCATACAAAAACTATCCCATTTATCTTCCTATTATAAAACAGTACTAACAGCAATGAAGCACTATAAATCTTTTTATTTCTGAGCTGCTCTTACTGGCAACCTCTTCCCAATGAGCCCCTCCAAAAGGGGCCTAATTTAGGAACCTGTTTGCTCTGGTCAGTTCTTATTATTTATTTCTCCTTGCCTTATCCTGCTTCTATTCAAACTTTTTTACAGACTTTCACAGTAGTTTCTCAGTTTTCCTCCTATACACACAGCTCCAGGTGGCAGGTATCAGATGTGATTCCCACACACAAGCTCTAAGACCTTAGGTTCTGAATCCGCTTGACCAGAAACCTTTAATTTACACTCGGGGCGTGTACCCTGACACTTATTGGAACAGCAAAACAGCAATACAGTGTTTCTCATAAAACACCGCACTGCAATAATACCTGCACATCCAGCTTTTGCCCACAGGCCATTCCCGTGTTCCTGGGGAGACAGGGCAGCCAGAGCTGTCCCTGTGCCCAGGGCGCAGCCACTGTCACCTCACACAGCCTGCTAGCCTCTTGATGTACCAAAGGCTCCCCAAAATTGCCCGCAAAGGCTGGCTATTCTGTTTATTACAGAGAACTTTAAATCCCTACAGCAGATTGTTTCCAGTAAAGACTTACTGCAGTACCAACTGAAGTCTCATAAATCTCATAAGTCTCATTAACTAATTCATCTCATTCACCTCTTCTATATAAACTCTGTTTTACAAAATATCAGTCTTTTCTAGTTCTCTTCTTGCACAATCTAATTAAGGCACTGTGTCTACTTACACTTGTTTTGCTGCTTTGCAAAAGGGCTGTGCTAGTCACAGCCAAAACTCTGATATACCTGCAGACACAGACACAACGCACTCACTCCCCCCCCTCCCCCTTATCTCAAATTCACTAGAGCCATGGCTTGAATTACTATGAGGGGAGAATTCTTGAATTCCTTTAACTCGCTTTATCGAAGTTAAACATAAATCACCGTACTATAGTTCTCCTATGTAAAATGCTACTCTTGTTGCAACAAAATCTTAAAATCTCCACAAACACCACTATACAATCTGAGAATCAAATTACCACAATGCAGCGGAAAAAAATCACCACACAAAATCACTGGGAAAGGGCTTATTTCTCAAAGTGCTCACTTTTCTCAACACAACACAGCACACCATAATTCGGCATTTACTCAAATCAATTTTCCTGGACACAATCAAAATAACAGCACACAGTCTAGAGATCAAGTCCAAACATCCAAGGCAAAGGAACTCTCTGAGCTCATACTCACGGTTAAAATGTACCAAATCTACACAAATCACTACATTCAAACACGATAAATACCATCACTGACATTCCTCCACTCACTTCTCCGCGGGCACTTCTCTCCCTGCCCCCGCAGCCTGCTGCAGCCGGCGCCTCTGGCCTCACTCGGCTGCTTCAAACACGGGGAGTACTGACCCATCCCCGCACTGTAGGGCACTGTAGATTTACTCTCTTTTATACACCGTACACATATCACCTGCACAATCACAAACACAGTGCACTGGCCACACACATTAACCATACAGCAACACAGTGTCCGGACACCACTCACACACGCACAAACAGAAGAAACATACGCGAATTCAGCTCTGCCCTATCAGAATCTGAATTCTAATACACGCATACACGGGTTCACCCGGCTTACTCCCGGAGCCGCTGGCAGTCCTGCTCTATCAGGACGACGAGGCGACGAACCCCGTCTCTAATACAGCCGCTCTATCAGCTGCAGCTAGCTTACCCCGGAGCCGCTGGCAGTCCTGCTCTATCAGGACGATGGAACGAACCCCGTCTCTAATACAGCCGCTCTATCGGCTGATCCCAGACGTCTCTGGGTCGTTAATTCCCTTGTTCTTTCTTGTTTTCTTTCCCCCCCTGGGGCCCCATACATACCGTATTCTCTTCCGCAGGCCAGCGGGTCGTTGTCTGTCCTCGCAGGTGGCAAGTTGAGACAAGCGGAGCCCCACCAGGAAAAAATCCTGGGCGCGCCTTGGAGGTCCGTCTATCCCCCCCTGCCCCCGCGGGGACAGAGAACTCCTGCCTTGGTCTCGCCAAAATGTTTTGCGGAGAAAAGAAGAAAACCTCACAACTTGTAAAAGTTGTAAAGCCCGGTATTGCTTTATTACGACGCGCGCCGGAACGCAAGACTCCCCAAAAGGGCATGCGTACCCCTGAAGATTTCAGACCTCTTTTATCCCCCTTCCAAATGCATATGCATACAGTTTCACAATAAGTTTCATACATATTCATCTTGCATGACACTTAGCACTAATTCTTCTTTATCGGAGGAATTCCTAGGTCGGGGCAGATTGACCTCGTGGTTTTTCTGTTTTTCTTTCTCTGTCCCTCCCTGTCTCGAAGCGGCCTCTCCTTCAGCTTTAGCTCCACAGACCCTTCACCTCTCCCAGACCCTTCCCCTTTACTCTGTCTAAAGTGCTCTATAGTGACAAACCCCTTAGTGCCCCACCAACCCTTTTCTGAGGTCTCCCTCTTCCTCCCCAATTGTATCTCCCTAAAACCCCCTGAGGTTCCCCTTTTCCATATCCCTCATCTCTGCGCCCCCTCGCCCTCACTGGGGTTTCCCTCCCCCTCCCTGATCACCCCGGGTTTCTCACTGCCCCCTGGTGTCCCCCCTCCTGCAGAGGTCCCACACCGGGGGTGCCCCATGGGGGCCAGCCCCCCAGGGGACAGGTGGCACTCAAGGACCGCCTGGTCTGAGCTGTGGTGGCTGTTTGGACAGGCCCCTCTGTCCTTCTCCTGGCCCCAAGGGGCTCAGGGGCCCCCCCTGGAGTTCTGGCACTTTGGGGGGCAATGACAGCAGCCACCACCAGTGCCAGGCAGCGTGGCTGAGGTGCTCCTGAAATGCACCATCCTGGGTAAGCGGAACTCCCCGGGCTGAGGGTGAACCCACCCACAGCACTCGTATCCCACTCACCATGTGGCAGCCCTATCTCTGCCCTGCAGTGCCCGTGGCCAATGCCAACCATCACCCCTGGCCCCCCGCACATCAGGTGCATGCAGGTGACCCCGGAAACCCTGCACTGCCTGGTGCAGGTGGGCTCAGCACCTGCCCACCTTCCCCTGGCTGCACAGGCAGGACATGGCCCGGGGCCCCCTCCTGGAGCTCAGGGCCATCGATGTGGACATTTGGGCAACCTACCAGTGCGTGGGCCCCCAACCGCTGGGACAGGACGGGCCACGCGTGATCCGGGCATTCAGCCCAGGGTAGCCCCTGGAGGGGGTCACCTGGCTCACCCTCGGTTACAGGTGGGGTCACGCGGGGTCACTGGGGGTTCAGGGCCCTTTGCAGTTTAGGGTGACCCAGGTGTGTCTCCCTCTGTCCCCAGCATGGCTGTGAATGTCGGCAGGACCTCCTGTTCATCCCTCCTGGCTGTCATTGGGGGCTGTCAGGGGTGGCCACCGTTGGGGTGGGGCGACAATGGAGAGGATGGGGGTCCTGGGGTGAGGGGGAGCCCCCAGAGTGGGGGCAGAAAATGAGCACACCGGGCCGGTGAGTGGGGGAAAAAGCCCTGCAGTGACCTGGGTGGACGCCCTGGGAGAATCGGGAGGGTAGTGGTTCTGCCCAAAGCCATCCCTGGCTGGGCTTTCAAAAATTACGAGGGGCACGGGAGGTCCAGAGGGTTTTTGGGGAGGTCCCCGAGAGCTGTAAAGGGATGTTGTGGATCTTTTGGGGTCCTGGAGGAGTTTTGGGATCCTGCCAAGAGGGGTGCCCTGGAGATGGTACAACCCCGTGCCGGGGGGGAAGGTTCCATCCATGTCCTTCCCCCATGTGCTGCTGGTGCCTTGCTGAGGGCTCAAGATGGGGCCCCCTCCTGGAGTACTGTGGGGCGTGGGGCTGCTGCCGGGAAGCTTGGCCAGGCTGGGGGAGACCCCGAGGGGCTGAGGGCCCTGCTAAGCCCGAGCAATTGGCTGTCAAGGCCATAACAGGCCCCCGGCAGCTGCCTGATCCTGACACCAGCTGCCTGGCGCTTCCAGGTTCGGTGGCCCGTTGGAGGGACCCCCTGGAATCAGGCGTGAACAGCCTTTTCAGGGTGTGGGGCCCAGCAGTTGTGGGGCTGGAATGTGCCCTCCCGTGCTCCAGAATGAAGCCTTAGGCATTGAGCTCCCCTGCCGGATTGCCAAGTCTTGTTTTCCTGTTGCTGTGGGGAGGCCAGCTCTGTGGCTTTTTGGCCCCATGACCAGAAGAGCAGCAGCTTTTGAACCCACAGGGCACAGAAAGGCCCTCTTGGACCAGGACATTCCTGTCTTCCCAAGGCAGGGACACATGAGAGTGCAGCGGGACCTTCCGGGTGCCACGCTGGCTTTGCACTGGGCCCCCTCCCTGTGCTGTGCACGGCTGGCACATTGCTTTGCTGCCTCGCCTTGTGTCGTCGTACTCCCTGGCTGCCTGCAGCCAGGGGAGCCCTATCAGGAGGGTGAAAGGCCCCGCTCCAACATCTCAAGGGGGAAAAGGAGCCCTCCCGGCCCTCAGCCTATGCTGTAAGCAGAGCAGAGCCTTTTCCCCAGCCCCGTTGGCTTTCTGCCTGCTTCTGGCCCCTGGCCACCATGACCCACTGCACTCGCTCTGAGTCACCTACAGCATGCCTGGTGCCTCTTGATTTGCTGACCCTGGGATGGGAGGCTCACTGAGGGAAAGAGGGGGCTTTCCCAATGCTGAGGGCACACGTGGGCTCACTGAGCAGACTTAGGCTTCCCCAGCAGCTTGCAGGTTCCTTGTGTCATGTTACAGTGTTTTTGCTCCCGCCTCTTCCTGTCCCTCTTTTCACCCTCACCAACCTGCACCCTTGACCTACCTTCAATAAATTCTGTTGCATCAGACACGGTGTCAAGAGCCCTCCTTCGGCTGCCAGTTGAGCGCACGTTAAAACCTCTGGGCATAGAGCAAGGTGGGCTGGGGGAGCGGTCTCTCAGACCAAGGGGGGAACGGCTCTCCACAGCACCTGCCCATGGACCCCCCCCGCACTAAAAAAAAATCATCTCCAAGTTTAGCTAGAAGCTAGTAAGGTAAAAAACTCATTCATTGCCTGGGGAAATGGCACTAGTCTCTAAGTTCCATTAGGTTTCTTTATTGCTAATCTAGCATATTAAATTTTGACTTCCCCCTTCTTCCAATAGTCCGATGTCAGGAATTTTTGATTGTTGGCTCTATTGCTTTCCTAGTTCTAACTTCAAGGGTTTTTGCTTCTGAAATACTAACTACTAACATTGTCCCGTACTCAATTTTCATAGTGTCTGCCTTTTTGATTTTTCCTGGGCTATGAGTAAACCCATACTCTTGTGTACACCTGATTCAAAACTTGCTCAAATAGTTCTTTCTTGTTTTTTTGGTTTGTGTCAATTGTCAGTCCTTTTGCTAAAACTGCTCATTTGTCTTCAGGTACCTTCAATTAAGTTTTCTTTTTCTAAACAGAACAGTTGCTTCCAAATTTTAAGCAAATCCCTGCCTAGGACAGATTTGGCTTAGTTGGGTAAATAAAGAAACTGATGTTTTCCCCCTTTCTTTTTTTTTATATTGAATGGTTTCGGAAAAAAATTTTTTGGGTTGGGGTATAATGGCTCTATTTTTGAGAAAGTTTTCATTTTGGGGGTATCAGTGTTGATTCAAGAGTAAAAATGTGCTCCCTTTTTTTTGGGGAAAATGCCACTAAAGAGATTTATTGTTTTGATGTTAAAATTGCAGTAATATTTAGTTTGGTTACTTGACGGGCTTGGTGCCCCATGGTAACCAAAGGTAATTAAAGGAACAGGGGAAGAGTGAGGCCTTTAGTGACAAACCCCCAAGACTTGTGTGACCACCAAAAGAAGTGGGGGCCATGCAGGGAAGGTGTTGATGAGGGGGGGGGTAGAAGTGGAGAATCGAAAAAGGGGGAAGGCATTTAAATGGGTAAGGGGGGGAATCTTAATTGGCAAGCTCGTAATGAGGTGGGAAGAGTCCAAGACCTGCATTCCTCCTGCAGTTTTTTTGCTTAGCGCATTTTGGGAACCCCAAATTTTCTCTTATTTTTTAAAAATTATTTTTTTATTTTCAATCTATCCAATTTAATATTTTCAAAATTCAATTAAAATTGCTGAATTTAATTTTGCTTGGTTTTTGATGAGGGGGAAAAAAGGGCAAAATAACCTATGGAAAAAACACCGGGAGCCCCTAACTGTTACCACACGCTCATCTTTTTTGACAGGTGCTTCACCTTTTATACCCCTTGGGGGTTCTCAGCCAAACCCCGGCCCTCCAAATCGTCAGTCAAATCTTCTTTGGTTTATTTGGGGGAGTTGTTTTGCAACTTGATTGGGGGGCAGGGGTTGTCATGCTGTGCCTTCCAAAAGCAAAACTTTTTTTTTCTCAACTGCCCTTGGAGGGGACATTTAAAGCTTCCTTTTACCTGTCCCAAAAAACCCAGGTGTCCTGGGACAAAAGAGGTGGGGAAAGGGGGCTGGAGGAGAAAAAAGGGCATCTAAAAATAAACTCGAAACTAATAACATCAATAAAAACTTTCTTAAAATTTTACAATATTATTCCCTTTAATTTTTAGAGCCAATCACTCACTATTTAAATTTTTAAAATTTTTTTTTTTTTTTTTACATTTTCCCATTAAAAACTGTTTTCTTACTCCCAAAAATTTTACCGAGGCCCCTTAATTCCAAAATTTTAATTTTCAAGGGAAAGGGGTTTATTTTTCCATTTCCCGGAAGCTCCTTCCTTCCCTTTAAAAACACTTTTTTTTAAAAAAAGACAAAAACCCCCAAAAAACCCGCAAAAACCCCAAAAACCAACAACCCGAGGGGCCATCCTTTCAAACCAAAAAAAAAAAAAAAAAAAAAGGGGGACCTGAACAAAAAAAAACCTTTTTTTCCTGGTTTTTAAGAAAAAAGGGGCGTTTTTTGGGCCCATAAGAGGAAAGAGGCTGTGTCCCCGTTGGGGGGGGAAGGAGACTCCTGGAGACGGGAGCACTGGGGCACTGGAAGGGGAGTCTGGGGCCCCCCATGGGCCCCCCCA